>NW_027328737.1:6335000-6635000 GCF_048564905.1 Vicugna pacos
TACTGAATACAGAATATAGAATATAAAACAAGAATTTAGAATATGGGAAAAAGAATGTAGAAACCAGAATTTAGAACATGGATTGCAGAACACAGAATTTAGAATATAGAATACAGATTACTGAATATAGAGTTTAGAATAGAGAATGTAGTACACAGAATTTAGAATATAGAGTATAGAATACTGAATATAGAATTTAGAATATAGAATGTAGAACACATAATAAAGAATATAGAATACAGAATATAGAACAAAAAATTTAGAAGATGGAATGCACAACACAGAATTTAGAATATAGAATACCGAATACTGACTATATAATATTAATATACAATGTAGAACACAGAATTTAGTATATACAATACAGAATACTTAATATAGGATTTAGAATATAGAATGTAGAACACGGACTATAGAATATAGAATATGAAATGCAGAATATAGAATACAGAATATAGAAAGTAGAACACAGAATAAAGAATATAGAATAGAGTATATGGAACAAAAATTTAGAACGTGGAATGCAGAACACAGAATTTAGAATACAGAATACAGAATACTGAATATAGAATTTAGAATATAGAATGTAGAACACATAATAAAGAATATAGAATACAGAATATAGAACAAAAAATTTAGAAGATGGAATGCAGAACACAGAATTTAGAATACAGAATACAGAATACTGAATATAGAATTTAGAACACAGAATATGGAATGTAGGATACGGAATGCAGAATATTGCATACAGAATATACAATGTAGAACACAGAATTTAGAATATGGAAAGCAGAATATGGAACACGGAATTTAGAAGAAAATGCAGAACACAGAATTTAGAATATAGAATACAGATTACTGAATATAGAATTTAGAATATAGAATGTAGAACACAGAATTTAGAATATAGAGTATAGAATACTGAATATAGGATTTAGAATATAGAATGTAGAACACAGAATTTAGAATATAGAATAAAGAATATAGAACACAAAATTTAGAACTTGGAATTCAGAACAGAGAATTTAGAATACAGAATACCGAATACAAATATAGAATATGAATATGCAATGTAGAACACAGAATTTAGATTGTAGAATACAGAATACGGAATATAGTATTTAGAATATACAAGTAGAACACAGAATATAGAATATAGAATACGGAATGCAGTATATAGAATACAGAATATAGAATATAGAACACAGAATATAGAATATGGAAAACAGAATACAAAACCCAGAATTGAGAACATGGAATGAAGTACAGAGAATTTAGAATATAGAAAACAGAATACTGAATATAGAATTTCAAATATAGAATGTTGAACAAAGAATTTAGTGTATAGAATAAAGAATACTGAATATTGAATTTAGAATATAGAATGTAGAACACAGTATATAGAATATAGATTAGAAAATATAGAACCCAGAATTTAGAACATGGAATGCAGAACACAGAATTTAGAATATAGAATACAGAATACTGAATATAGAATATAGACTATAGAATGCAGAACACAGAATATAGTATATAGACTACGGAATGCAGAATATAGAATATAGAGTATAGAATGATGGACACAAATTTTAGAATATACAATAGAAAATATAGAACCCAGAATTAAGAACATGAATTCTAGAACACAGAATGTAGTATATAGAATACATAATAATGAATTTCGAATTTAGAGTATAGAAATGTAGAACACAGAATATGGAATGTAGAATACTGAAGGCAGAATATTGAATACAGAATATAGAATTTAGAACACAGTATATAGAATATAGATTAGAGAAAATAGAAACCAGAATTTAGAACATGGAATGCAGAACACAGAATTTAGAATATAGAATACAGAATATTTCTGTACAATTTAGCATATAAAATATAGAACACAGAATATAGAATGTAGACTAAAGAATGCAGAATATAGGATATAGTATATAGAATGATGAACACAAATTATAGGATATAGAATAGAGAATATAGAACTCAGAATTAAGAACATGGAATGTAGAACACAGAATTAAGAATATAGAATACTGAATATAGAATTTAGAATATAGAATGTAGAACACAGAATATAGAATATAGAATACAGAATATAGAACACAATATTTAGAACATGGAATACACAAGACAGAATTTAGAATATAGAATACGGAATACTGAATATAGAGTATGAATATACAATATAGAACACAGAATTTAGAATATAGAATACAGAATAATTAATATCGAATTTAGAATATAGAATGAAGAACACAGAATATGGAATGTAGAATACAGAATGCAGAATATTGGATACAGAATATTGAATGTAGAACACAGAATTTAGAATATAGAGTTTAGAATACTGAATGTAGAATTAAGAATATAGAATGTAGAACACAGTATATAGAAAATAGAATACAGAATATAGAACACAAAATTTAGAACATGGAATGCACAACACAGAATTTAGAATATAGAATACCGAATACTGAATATAGAATATGAATATAAAATGTAGAACACAGAATTTAGAATACAGAATAAAGAATACTAAATATAGAATTTCGAATATAGAATGTAGAACACAGAATATAGAATATAGAATATGGAATGCAGAATATAGAATACAGAATAGAGAATGTTGAACACAGAATATAGAATATAGAATAGAGTATATGGAAACCAAAATTTAGAACATGGAATGCAGAATACAGATTTTAGAATATAGAATACAGATTACTGAATATAGAATTTAGAATAAAGAATGTAGAACACATAATAGAGAATATAGAATACAGAATATAGAACAAAAGAATTAGAAGATGGAATGCACAACACAGAATTTAGAATATAGAATACCGAATACTGAATATAGAATATTAATATACAATGTAGAACACAGAATTTAGAATATACAATACAAAATACTTAATATAGGATTTAGAATATAGAATGTAGAACACACTATAGAATATAGAATATGGAATGCAGAATATAGTATACAGAATATAGAATGTAGAACACAGAATACAGAATATAGAATAGAGTATATGGAACAAAAATTTAGAACGTGGAATGCAGAACACACAATTTGGAAAATAGAATAGAGAATACTGAATATAGAATTTAGAACACAGAATATGGAATGTACGATACGGAATGCAGAATATTGTATACGGAATATACAATGTAGAACACAGAATTTAGAATATGGAAAGCAGAATATGGAACACGGAATTTAGAAGAAGAATGCAGAACACAGAATTTAGAATATAGAATACAGATTACTGAATATTGAATTTAGAATATAGAAAGTAGAACACAGAATTTAGTGTATAGAATACAGAATACTGAATATAGAATTTAGAATATAGAATGTAGAACACAGTATTTAGATATAGAGTATAGAATACTGAATATAGAATTTAGAATATAGAATGTAGAACACAGAATATAGAATATGGAAAACAGAATACAAAACCCAGAATTGAGAAAATGGAATGAAGTACAGAGAATTTAGAATATAGAAAACAGAATACTGAACATAGAATTTCAAATATAGAATGTTGAACAAAGAATTTAGAATATAGAATAAAGAATACTGAATATTGAATTTAGAATATATAATGTAGAAAACAGTATATAGAATATAGATTAGAGAATATAGAACCTAGAATTTAGAACATGGAATGCAGAACACAGAATTTAGAATATTGAATACAGAATACTGTACATAGAATATAGAGTATAGAATGTAGAACACAGAATATAGAATATAGGCTACAGAATGCAGAATATAGAATATAGAGTATAGAATGATGAACACAAATTTTAGAATATACAATAGAGAATATAGAACCCAGAATTAAGAACATGTAATGTAGAACACAGAATGTAGTATATAGAATACATAATACTGAATTTCGAATTTAGAATATGGAATGTAGGACAAGGAATATGGAATGTAGAAAACGGAATGCAGAATATTGAATACAGTATATAGAATGTAGTATACACAATTTAGAATATAGAGTATAGAATAGTGATTATAGAATTTAGAATAGAGAATGTAGAACACATAATATAGAACATAGAAAACAGAATATAGAACAAAAATTTAGAAGATGGAATGCACAACACAGAATTTAGACTATAGTATACCGAATACTGAATATAGAAAATGTATATAAAATGTACAACACAGAATTTAGAATACAGAATACTGAATATAGAATTTAGAATATACAATGTAAAACACAGAATATTAAATATAGAATACGGAATTCAGAATATAGAATACAGAATATAGAACACAAATATTAGAAAATGGAATGCACAACACAGAATTTAGAATATAGAATAACGAATACTAAATATAGAATATGAATATACAATGTTGAACACAGAATTTAGAATATAGAATAAAGAATACTGAATATAGAACTTAGAATATAGAATGTTGAACACAGTGTATAATATAGAATACGGAATACTGAATATAGAATTTAGAATATAGAATGTAGAACACAGAATATAGAATATAGAATATAGAATGCAGAATATAGAATACAGAATATAGAATGAAGAACACAGTATATAGAATATAGAATGGAGAATATGGAAAACAAAATTTAGAACATAGAATGCAGAATACAGAATTTAGAATATTCAATACAGAACACTGAATATAGAATTTAGAATATAGAATTTAGAACACAGAATATGGAATGGAGAATACGGAATGCAGAATATTGTATACAGAATATACAATGTAGAACACAGAATTTAGAATATGGAAAGCAGAATGTAGAACAAGGAATTTAGAACATGCAATGCAGAACACAGAATTTAGAATATAAAATACAGATTACTGAATAACGAATTTAGAATATAGAAAGTAGAACACAGAATTTAATATATAGAATACAGAATACTAAATATAGAAATTAGAATATAGAATATAGAACACAGAATTTAGAATATAGAGTATAGAATACTGAATATAGAATTTAGAAAACAGAATGTAGAACATAGTATATAGAATATAGAATAAAGAATATAGAACCCAAAATTTAGAACATCGAATGCAGAACGCAGAATTTAGAATATAGAATACCGAATACAAATATAGAATATGAATATGCAATTTAGAACACAGAATTTAGAATATAGAATACAGAATACTGAATATAGAATTTAGAATATACAATGTAAAACAAAGAATATAGAATATAGAATACGGAATGCAGAATATAGAATACAGAATATAGAATATAGAACACAGAATATAGAATACGGAAAACAGAATTCAAAACCCAGAATTGAGAACATGGAATGAAGAACCGAGAATTTAGAATATAGAAAACAGAATACTGAATATAGAATTTCAAATATAGAATGTTGAACACAGAATATAGAATATAGAAAAAAGAATAATGAATATTGAATTTAGAATATAAAATGTAGAACACAGTATATAGAATATAGATTAGAGAATATAGAACCCAGAATTTAGAACGTGGAATGCAGAACACATAATTTAGAATATAGAATACAGAATACTGAATATAGAATATAGAGTATAGAATGTAGAACACAGAATATAGAATATAGACTACGGAATGCAGAATATAGAATATAGAGTACAGAATGATGAACACAAATTTTAGAAAATACAATAGAGAATATAGAACCCAGAATTAAGAACATGGAATGTAGAACACAGAATGTAGTATATAGAATACATAATACAGAATTTCGAATTTAGAGTATAGAATGTAGAACACAGAATATGGAATGTAGAATACGGAATGCAGAATACTGAATACAGAATATAGAATATAAAACAAGAATTTAGAATATGGGAAAAAGAATGTAGAAACCAGAATTTAGAACATGGATTGCAGAACACAGAATTTAGAATATAGAATACAGATTACTGAATATAGAGTTTAGAATAGAGAATGTAGTACACAGAATTTAGAATATAGAGTATAGAATACTGAACATAGAATTTAGAATATAGAATGTAGAACACATAATAAAGAATATAGAATACAGAATATAGAACAAAAAATTTAGAAGATGGAATGCACAACACAGAATTTAGAATATAGAATACCGAATAGTGACTATATAATATTAATATACAATGTAGAACACAGAATTTAGAATATACAATGCAAAATACTTAATATAGGATTTAGAATATAGAATGTAGAACACACTATAGAATATAGAATATGGAATGCAGAATATAGTATACAGAATATAGAATGTAGAACACAGAATACAGAATATAGAATAGAGTATATGGAACAAAAATTTAGAACGTGGAATGCAGAACACACAATTTGGAAAATAGAATACAGAATACTGAATATAGAATTTAGAACACAGAATATGGAATGTACGATACGGAATGCAGAATATTGTATACGGAATATACAATGTAGAACACAGAATTTAGAATATGGAAAGCAGAATATGGAACACGGAATTTAGAAGAAGAATGCAGAACACAGAATTTAGAATATAGAATACAGATTACTGAATATTGAATTTAGAATATAGAAAGTACAACACAGAATTTAGTGTATAGAATACAGAATACTGAATATAGAATTTAGAATATAGAATGTAGAACACAGTATTTAGATATAGAGTATAGAATACTGAATATAGAATTTAGAATATAGAATGTAGAACACAGAATATAGAATATGGAAAACAGAATACAAAACCCAGAATTGAGAAAATGGAATGAAGTACAGAGAATTTAGAATATAGAAAACAGAATACTGAATATAGAATTTCAAATATAGAATGTTGAACAAAGAATTTAGAATATAGAATAAAGAATACTGAATATTGAATTTAGAATATATAATGTAGAAAACAGTATATAGAATATAGATTAGAGAATATAGAACCTAGAATTTAGAACATGGAATGCAGAACACAGAATTTAGAATATTGAATACAGAATACTGTACATAGAATATAGAGTATAGAATGTAGAACACAGAATATAGAATATAGGCTACAGAATGCAGAATATAGAATATAGAGTATAGAATGATGAACACAAATTTTAGAATATACAATAGAGAATATAGAACCCAGAATTAAGAACATGTAATGTAGAACACAGAATGTAGTATATAGAATACATAATACTGAATTTCGAATTTAGAATATGGAATGTAGGACAAGGAATATGGAATGTAGAAAACGGAATGCAGAATATTGAATACAGTATATAGAATGTAGTATACACAATTTAGAATATAGAGTATAGAATAGTGATTATAGAATTTAGAATAGAGAATGTAGAACACATAATATAGAACATAGAAAACAGAATATAGAACAAAAATTTAGAAGATGGAATGCACAACACAGAATTTAGACTATAGTATACCGAATACTGAATATAGAAAATGTATATAAAATGTACAACACAGAATTTAGAATACAGAATACTGAATATAGAATTTAGAATATACAATGTAAAACACAGAATATTAAATATAGAATACAGAATTCAGAATATAGAATACAGAATATAGAACACAAATATTAGAAAATGGAATGCACAACACAGAATTTAGAATATAGAATAACGAATACTAAATATAGAATATGAATATACAATGTTGAACACAGAATTTAGAATATAGAATAAAGAATACTGAATATAGAACTTAGAATATAGAATGTTGAACACAGTGTATAATATAGAATACGGAATACTGAATATAGAATTTAGAATATAGTATGTAGAACACAGAATATAGAATATAGAATATAGAATGCAGAATATAGAATACAGAATATAGAATGAAGAACACAGTATATAGAATATAGAATGGAGAATATGGAAAACAAAATTTAGAACATAGAATGCAGAATACAGAATTTAGAATATTCAATACAGAACACTGAATATAGAATTTAGAATATAGAATTTAGAACACAGAATATGGAATGGAGAATACGGAATGCAGAATATTGTATACAGAATATACAATGTAGAGCACAGAATTTAGAATATGGAAAGCAGAATGTAGAACAAGGAATTTAGAACATGCAATGCAGAACACAGAATTTAGAATATAAAATACAGATTACTGAATAACGAATTTAGAATATAGAAAGTAGAACACAGAATTTAATATATAGAATACAGAATACTAAATATAGAAATTAGAATATAGAATATAGAACACAGAATTTAGAATATAGAGTATAGAATACTGAATATAGAATTTAGAAAACAGAATGTAGAACATAGTATATAGAATATAGAATAAAGAATATAGAACCCAAAATTTAGAACATCGAATGCAGAACGCAGAATTTAGAATATAGAATACCGAATACAAATATAGAATATGAATATGCAATTTAGAACACAGAATTTAGAATATAGAATACAGAATACTGAATATAGAATTTAGAATATACAATGTAAAACAAAGAATATAGAATATAGAATACGGAATGCAGAATATAGAATACAGAATATAGAATATAGAACACAGAATATAGAATACGGAAAACAGAATTCAAAACCCAGAATTGAGAACATGGAATGAAGAACCGAGAATTTAGAATATAGAAAACAGAATACTGAATATAGAATTTCAAATATAGAATGTTGAACACAGAATATAGAATATAGAAAAAAGAATAATGAATATTGAATTTAGAATATAAAATGTAGAACACAGTATATAGAATATAGATTAGAGAATATAGAACCCAGAATTTAGAACGTGGAATGCAGAACACATAATTTAGAATATAGAATACAGAATACTGAATATAGAATATAGAGTATAGAATGTAGAACACAGAATATAGAATATAGACTACGGAATGCAGAATATAGAATATAGAGTACAGAATGATGAACACAAATTTTAGAAAATACAATAGAGAATATAGAACCCAGAATTAAGAACATGGAATGTAGAACACAGAATGTAGTATATAGAATACATAATACAGAATTTCGAATTTAGAGTATAGAATGTAGAACACAGAATATGGAATGTAGAATACGGAATGCAGAATACTGAATACAGAATATAGAATATAAAACAAGAATTTAGAATATGGGAAAAAGAATGTAGAAACCAGAATTTAGAACATGGATTGCAGAACACAGAATTTAGAATATAGAATACAGATTACTGAATATAGAGTTTAGAATAGAGAATGTAGTACACAGAATTTAGAATATAGAGTATAGAATACTGAACATAGAATTTAGAATATAGAATGTAGAACACATAATAAAGAATATAGAATACAGAATATAGAACAAAAAATTTAGAAGATGGAATGCACAACACAGAATTTAGAATATAGAATACCGAATACTGACTATATAATATTAATATACAATGTAGAACACAGAATTTAGAATATACAATGCAAAATACTTAATATAGGATTTAGAATATAGAATGTAGAACACACTATAGAATATAGAATATGGAATGCAGAATATAGTATACAGAATATAGAATGTAGAACACAGAATACAGAATATAGAATAGAGTATATGGAACAAAAATTTAGAACGTGGAATGCAGAACACACAATTTGGAAAATAGAATACAGAATACTGAATATAGAATTTAGAACACAGAATATGGAATGTACGATACGGAATGCAGAATATTGTATACGGAATATACAATGTAGAACACAGAATTTAGAATATGGAAAGCAGAATATGGAACACGGAATTTAGAAGAAGAATGCAGAACACAGAATTTAGAATATAGAATACAGATTACTGAATATTGAATTTAGAATATAGAAAGTACAACACAGAATTTAGTGTATAGAATACAGAATACTGAATATAGAATTTAGAATATAGAATGTAGAACACAGTATTTAGATATAGAGTATAGAATACTGAATATAGAATTTAGAATATAGAATGTAGAACACAGAATATAGAATATGGAAAACAGAATACAAAACCCAGAATTGAGAAAATGGAATGAAGTACAGAGAATTTAGAATATAGAAAACAGAATACTGAATATAGAATTTCAAATATAGAATGTTGAACAAAGAATTTAGAATATAGAATAAAGAATACTGAATATTGAATTTAGAATATATAATGTAGAAAACAGTATATAGAATATAGATTAGAGAATATAGAACCTAGAATTTAGAACATGGAATGCAGAACACAGAATTTAGAATATTGAATACAGAATACTGTACATAGAATATAGAGTATAGAATGTAGAACACAGAATATAGAATATAGGCTACAGAATGCAGAATATAGAATATAGAGTATAGAATGATGAACACAAATTTTAGAATATACAATAGAGAATATAGAACCCAGAATTAAGAACATGTAATGTAGAACACAGAATGTAGTATATAGAATACATAATACTGAATTTCGAATTTAGAATATGGAATGTAGGACAAGGAATATGGAATGTAGAAAACGGAATGCAGAATATTGAATACAGTATATAGAATGTAGTATACACAATTTAGAATATAGAGTATAGAATAGTGATTATAGAATTTAGAATAGAGAATGTAGAACACATAATATAGAACATAGAAAACAGAATATAGAACAAAAATTTAGAAGATGGAATGCACAACACAGAATTTAGACTATAGTATACCGAATACTGAATATAGAAAATGTATATAAAATGTACAACACAGAATTTAGAATACAGAATACTGAATATAGAATTTAGAATATACAATGTAAAACACAGAATATTAAATATAGAATACGGAATTCAGAATATAGAATACAGAATATAGAACACAAATATTAGAAAATGGAATGCACAACACAGAATTTAGAATATAGAATAACGAATACTAAATATAGAATATGAATATACAATGTTGAACACAGAATTTAGAATATAGAATAAAGAATACTGAATATAGAACTTAGAATATAGAATGTTGAACACAGTGTATAATATAGAATACGGAATACTGAATATAGAATTTAGAATATAGTATGTAGAACACAGAATATAGAATATAGAATGCAGAATATAGAATACAGAATATAGAATGAAGAACACAGTATATAGAATATAGAATGGAGAATATGGAAAACAAAATTTAGAACATAGAATGCAGAATACAGAATTTAGAATATTCAATACAGAACACTGAATATAGAATTTAGAATATAGAATTTAGAACACAGAATATGGAATGGAGAATACGGAATGCAGAATATTGTATACAGAATATACAATGTAGAACACAGAATTTAGAATATGGAAAGCAGAATGTAGAACAAGGAATTTAGAACATGCAATGCAGAACACAGAATTTAGAATATAAAATACAGATTACTGAATAACGAATTTAGAATATAGAAAGTAGAACACAGAATTTAATATATAGAATACAGAATACTAAATATAGAAATTAGAATATAGAATATAGAACACAGAATTTAGAATATAGAGTATAGAATACTGAATATAGAATTTAGAAAACAGAATGTAGAACATAGTATATAGAATATAGAATAAAGAATATAGAACCCAAAATTTAGAACATCGAATGCAGAACGCAGAATTTAGAATATAGAATACCGAATACAAATATAGAATATGAATATGCAATTTAGAACACAGAATTTAGAATATAGAATACAGAATACTGAATATAGAATTTAGAATATACAATGTAAAACAAAGAATATAGAATATAGAATACGGAATGCAGAATATAGAATACAGAATATAGAATATAGAACACAGAATATAGAATACGGAAAACAGAATTCAAAACCCAGAATTGAGAACATGGAATGAAGAACCGAGAATTTAGAATATAGAAAACAGAATACTGAATATAGAATTTCAAATATAGAATGTTGAACACAGAATATAGAATATAGAAAAAAGAATAATGAATATTGAATTTAGAATATAAAATGTAGAACACAGTATATAGAATATAGATTAGAGAATATAGAACCCAGAATTTAGAACGTGGAATGCAGAACACATAATTTAGAATATAGAATACAGAATACTGAATATAGAATATAGAGTATAGAATGTAGAACACAGAATATAGAATATAGACTACGGAATGCAGAATATAGAATATAGAGTACAGAATGATGAACACAAATTTTAGAAAATACAATAGAGAATATAGAACCCAGAATTAAGAACATGGAATGTAGAACACAGAATGTAGTATATAGAATACATAATACAGAATTTCGAATTTAGAGTATAGAATGTAGAACACAGAATATGGAATGTAGAATACGGAATGCAGAATACTGAATACAGAATATAGAATATAAAACAAGAATTTAGAATATGGGAAAAAGAATGTAGAAACCAGAATTTAGAACATGGATTGCAGAACACAGAATTTAGAATATAGAATACAGATTACTGAATATAGAGTTTAGAATAGAGAATGTAGTACACAGAATTTAGAATATAGAGTATAGAATACTGAATATAGAATTTAGAATATAGAATGTAGAACACATAATAAAGAATATAGAATACAGAATATAGAACAAAAAATTTAGAAGATGGAATGCACAACACAGAATTTAGAATATAGAATACCGAATACTGACTATATAATATTAATATACAATGTAGAACACAGAATTTAGAATATACAATGCAAAATACTTAATATAGGATTTAGAATATAGAATGTAGAACACACTATAGAATATAGAATATGGAATGCAGAATATAGTATACAGAATATAGAATGTAGAACACAGAATACAGAATATAGAATAGAGTATATGGAACAAAAATTTAGAACGTGGAATGCAGAACACACAATTTGGAAAATAGAATACAGAATACTGAATATAGAATTTAGAACACAGAATATGGAATGTACGATACGGAATGCAGAATATTGTATACGGAATATACAATGTAGAACACAGAATTTAGAATATGGAAAGCAGAATATGGAACACGGAATTTAGAAGAAGAATGCAGAACACAGAATTTAGAATATAGAATACAGATTACTGAATATTGAATTTAGAATATAGAAAGTACAACACAGAATTTAGTGTATAGAATACAGAATACTGAATATAGAATTTAGAATATAGAATGTAGAACACAGTATTTAGATATAGAGTATAGAATACTGAATATAGAATTTAGAATATAGAATGTAGAACACAGAATATAGAATATGGAAAACAGAATACAAAACCCAGAATTGAGAAAATGGAATGAAGTACAGAGAATTTAGAATATAGAAAACAGAATACTGAATATAGAATTTCAAATATAGAATGTTGAACAAAGAATTTAGAATATAGAATAAAGAATACTGAATATTGAATTTAGAATATATAATGTAGAAAACAGTATATAGAATATAGATTAGAGAATATAGAACCTAGAATTTAGAACATGGAATGCAGAACACAGAATTTAGAATATTGAATACAGAATACTGTACATAGAATATAGAGTATAGAATGTAGAACACAGAATATAGAATATAGGCTACAGAATGCAGAATATAGAATATAGAGTATAGAATGATGAACACAAATTTTAGAATATACAATAGAGAATATAGAACCCAGAATTAAGAACATGTAATGTAGAACACAGAATGTAGTATATAGAATACATAATACTGAATTTCGAATTTAGAATATGGAATGTAGGACAAGGAATATGGAATGTAGAAAACGGAATGCAGAATATTGAATACAGTATATAGAATGTAGTATACACAATTTAGAATATAGAGTATAGAATAGTGATTATAGAATTTAGAATAGAGAATGTAGAACACATAATATAGAACATAGAAAACAGAATATAGAACAAAAATTTAGAAGATGGAATGCACAACACAGAATTTAGACTATAGTATACCGAATACTGAATATAGAAAATGTATATAAAATGTACAACACAGAATTTAGAATACAGAATACTGAATATAGAATTTAGAATATACAATGTAAAACACAGAATATTAAATATAGAATACGGAATTCAGAATATAGAATACAGAATATAGAACACAAATATTAGAAAATGGAATGCACAACACAGAATTTAGAATATAGAATAACGAATACTAAATATAGAATATGAATATACAATGTTGAACACAGAATTTAGAATATAGAATAAAGAATACTGAATATAGAACTTAGAATATAGAATGTTGAACACAGTGTATAATATAGAATACGGAATACTGAATATAGAATTTAGAATATAGTATGTAGAACACAGAATATAGAATATAGAATGCAGAATATAGAATACAGAATATAGAATGAAGAACACAGTATATAGAATATAGAATGGAGAATATGGAAAACAAAATTTAGAACATAGAATGCAGAATACAGAATTTAGAATATTCAATACAGAACACTGAATATAGAATTTAGAATATAGAATTTAGAACACAGAATATGGAATGGAGAATACGGAATGCAGAATATTGTATACAGAATATACAATGTAGAACACAGAATTTAGAATATGGAAAGCAGAATGTAGAACAAGGAATTTAGAACATGCAATGCAGAACACAGAATTTAGAATATAAAATACAGATTACTGAATAACGAATTTAGAATATAGAAAGTAGAACACAGAATTTAATATATAGAATACAGAATACTAAATATAGAAATTAGAATATAGAATATAGAACACAGAATTTAGAATATAGAGTATAGAATACTGAATATAGAATTTAGAAAACAGAATGTAGAACATAGTATATAGAATATAGAATAAAGAATATAGAACCCAAAATTTAGAACATCGAATGCAGAACGCAGAATTTAGAATATAGAATACCGAATACAAATATAGAATATGAATATGCAATTTAGAACACAGAATTTAGAATATAGAATACAGAATACTGAATATAGAATTTAGAATATACAATGTAAAACAAAGAATATAGAATATAGAATACGGAATGCAGAATATAGAATACAGAATATAGAATATAGAACACAGAATATAGAATACGGAAAACAGAATTCAAAACCCAGAATTGAGAACATGGAATGAAGAACCGAGAATTTAGAATATAGAAAACAGAATACTGAATATAGAATTTCAAATATAGAATGTTGAACACAGAATATAGAATATAGAAAAAAGAATAATGAATATTGAATTTAGAATATAAAATGTAGAACACAGTATATAGAATATAGATTAGAGAATATAGAACCCAGAATTTAGAACGTGGAATGCAGAACACATAATTTAGAATATAGAATACAGAATACTGAATATAGAATATAGAGAATAGAATGTAGAACACAGAATATAGAATATAGACTACGGAATGCAGAATATAGAATATAGAGTACAGAATGATGAACACAAATTTTAGAAAATACAATAGAGAATATAGAACCCAGAATTAAGAACATGGAATGTAGAACACAGAATGTAGTATATAGAATACATAATACAGAATTTCGAATTTAGAGTATAGAATGTAGAACACAGAATATGGAATGTAGAATACGGAATGCAGAATACTGAATACAGAATATAGAATATAAAACAAGAATTTAGAATATGGGAAAAAGAATGTAGAAACCAGAATTTAGAACATGGATTGCAGAACACAGAATTTAGAATATAGAATACAGATTACTGAATATAGAGTTTAGAATAGAGAATGTAGTACACAGAATTTAGAATATAGAGTATAGAATACTGAATATAGAATTTAGAATATAGAATGTAGAACACATAATAAAGAATATAGAATACAGAATATAGAACAAAAAATTTAGAAGATGGAATGCACAACACAGAATTTAGAATATAGAATACCGAATACTGACTATATAATATTAATATACAATGTAGAACACAGAATTTAGTATATACAATACAGAATACTTAATATAGGATTTAGAATATAGAATGTAGAACACGGACTATAGAATATAGAATATGACATGCAGAATATAGAATACAGAATATAGAATGTAGAACACAGAATAAAGAATATAGAATAGAGTATATGGAACAAAAATTTAGAACGTGGAATGCAGAACACAGAATTTAGAATACAGAATACAGAATACTGAATATAGAATTTAGAACACAGAATATGGAATGTAGGATACGGAATGCAGAATATTGCATACGGAATATACAATGTAGAACACAGAATTTAGAATATGGAAAGCAGAATATGGAACACGGAATTTAGAAGAAAATGCAGAACACAGAATTTAGAATATAGAATACAGATTACTGAATATTGAATTTAGAATATAGAAAGTAGAACACAGAATTTAGTGTATAGAATACAGAATACTGAATATAGAATTTAGAATATAGAATGTAGAACACAGAATTTAGAATATAGAGTATAGAATACTGAATATAGGATTTAGAATATAGAATGTAGAACACAGAATTTAGAATATAGAATAAAGAATATAGAACACAAAATTTAGAACTTGAAATTCAGAACAGAGAATTTAGAATATAGAATACCGAATACAAATATAGAATATGAATATGCAATGTAGAACACAGAATTTAGAATATAGAATACAGAATACGGAATATAGTACTTAGAATATACAAGTAGAACACAGAATATAGAATATAGAATACGGAATGCAGTATATAGAATACAGAATATGGAATATAGAACACAGAATATAGAATATGGAAAACAGAATACAAAACCCAGAATTGAGAAAATGGAATGAAGTACAGAGAATTTAGAATATAGAAAACAGAATACTGAATATAGAATTTCAAATATAGAATGTTGAACAAAGAATTTAGGGTATAGAATAAAGAATAATGAATATTGAATTTAGAATATAGAATGTAGAACACAGTATATAGAATATAGATTAGAAAATATAGAACCCAGAATTTAGAACATGGAATGCAGAACACAGAATTTAGAATATAGAATACAGAATACTGAATATAGAATATAGAGTATAGAATGTAGAACACAGAATATAGTATATAGACTACGGAATGCAGAATATAGAATATAGAGTATAGAATGATGAACACAAATTTTTGAATATACAATAGAGAATATAGAACCCAGAATTAAGAACATGAAATGCAGAACACAGAATGTAGTATATAGAATACATAATACTGAATTTCGAATTTAGAGTATAGAATGTATAACACAGAATATGGAATGTAGAATACGGAATGCAGAATATTGAATACAGAATATACAATTTAGAACACAGTATATAGAATATAAATAAGAGAAAATAGAAACCAGAATTTAGAACATGGAATGCAGAACACAGAATTTAGAATATAGAATACAGAATATTTCTGTACAATTTAGCATATAAAATGTAGAACACAGAATATAGAATGTAGACTACGGAATGCAGAATATAGGATATAGTGTATAGAATGATGAACACAAATTATAGGATATAGAATAGAGAATATAGAACTCAGAATTAAGAACATGGAATGTAGAACACAGAATTAAGAATATAGAATATAGAATACTGAATATAGAATTTAGAATATAGAATGTAGAACACAGAATATAGAATATAGAATACAGAATATAGAACACAATATTTAGAACATGGAATGCACAAGACAGAATTTAGAATATAGAATACGGAATACTGAATATAGAGTATGAATATACAATATAGAACACAGAATTTAGAATATAGAATACAGAATAATTAATATCGAATTTAGAATATAGAATGAAGAACACAGAATATGGAATGTAGAATACAGAATGCAGAATATTGGATACAGAATATAGAAGGTAGAACACAGAATTTAGAATATAGAGTTTAGAATACTGAATGTAGAATTAAGAATATAGAATGTAGAACACAGTATATAGAAAATAGAATACAGAATATAGAACACAAAATTTAGAACATGGAATGCACAACACAGAATTTAGAATATAGAATACCGAATACTGAATATAGAATATGAATATAAAATGTAGAACACAGAATTTAGAATACAGAATAAAGAATACTAAATATAGAATTTCGAATATAGAATGTAGAACACATAATATAGAATATAGAATACAGAATATAGAACAAAAAAATTAGAAGATGGAATGCACAACACAGAATATAGAATATAGAATACCGAATACTGAATATAGAATATTAATATACAATGTAGAAAACAGAATTTAATATATACAATACAGAATACTTAATATAGTATTTAGAATATAGAATGTAGAACACGGACTATAGAATATAGAATATGGAATGCAGAATATAGAATGCAGAATATAGAATGTAGAACACAGAATACAGAATATAGAATAGAGTATATGGAACAAAAATTTAGAACGTGGAATGCAGAACACAGAATTTAGTATACAGAATACAGAATACTGAATATAGAATTTAGAACACAGAATATGGAATGTAGGATACGGAATGCAGAATATTGCATACAGAATATACAATGTAGAACACAGAATTTAGAATATGGAAAGCAGAATATGGAACACGGAATTTAGAAGAAAATGCAGAACACAGAATTTAGAATATAGAATACAGATTACTGAATATTGAATTTAGAATATAGAAAGTAGAACACAGAATTTAGTGTATAGAATACAGAATACTGAATATAGAATTTAGAATATAGAATGTAGAACACAGAATTTAGAATATAGAATATAGAATACTGAATATAGGATTTAGAATATAGAATGTAGAACACAGAATTTAGAATATAGAATAAAGAATATAGAACACAAAATTTAGAACTTGGAATTCAGAACAGAGAATTTAGAATTTAGAATACCGAATACAAATATAGAATATGAATATACAATGTAGAACACAGAATTTAGAATATGGAAAGCAGAATATGGAACACGGAATTTAGAAGAAAATACAGAACACAGAATTTAGAATATACAATACAGAATACTGAATATAGAATTTAGAATATAGAATGTAGAACACAGAATTTAGAATATAGAGTATAGAATACTGAATATAGGATTTAGAATATAGAATGTAGAACACAGAATTTAGAATATAGAATAAAGAATATAGAACACAAAATTTAGAACTTGGAATTCAGAACAGAGAATTTAGAATATAGAATACCGAATACAAATATAGAATATGAATATGCAATGTAGAACACAGAATTTAGAATGTAGAATACAGAATACGGAATATAGTACTTAGAATATACAAGTAGAACACAGAATATAGAATATAGAAAACGGAATGCAGTATATAGAATACAGAATATGGAATATAGAACACAGAATATAGAATATGGAAAACAGAATACAAAACCCAGAATTCAGAAAATGGAATGAAGTACAGAGAATTTAGAATATAGAAAACAGAATACTGAATATAGAATTTCAAATATAGAATGTTGAACAAAAAATTTAGGGTATAGAATAAAGAATAATGAATATTGAATTTAGAATATAGAATGTAGAACACAGTATATAGAATATAGATTAGAAAATATAGAACCCAGAATTTAGAACATGGAATGCAGAACACAGAATTTAGAATATAGAATACAGAATACTGAATATAGAATATAGAGTATAGAATGTAGAACACAGAATAGAGTATATAGACTACGGAATGCAGAATATAGAATATAGAGTATAGAATGATGAACACAAATTTTTGAATATACAATAGAGAATATAGAACCCAGAATTAAGAACATGTAATGCAGAACACAGAATGTAGTATATAGAATACATAATACTGAATTTCGAATTTAGAGTATAGAATGTAGAACACAGAATATGGAATGTAGAATACGGAATGCAGAATATTGAATACAGAATATAGAATTTAGAACACAGTATATAGAATATAGATTAGAGAAAATAGAAACCAGAATTTAGAACATGGAATGCAGAACACAGAAATTAGAATATAGAATACAGAATATTTCTGTACAATTTAGCATATAAAATGCAGAACACAGAATATAGAATGTAGACTACGGAATGCAGAATATAGGATATAGTATATAGAATGATGAACACAAATTATAGGATATAGAATAGAGAATATAGAACTCAGAATTAAGAACATGGAATGTAGAACACAGAAATAAGAATATAGAATATAGAATACTGAATATAGAATTTAGAATATAGAATGTAGAACACAGAATATAGAATATAGAATACAGAATATAGAACACAATACTTAGAACATGGAATGCACAAGACAGAATTTAGAATATAGAATACGGAATACTGAATATAGAGTATGAATATCCAATATAGAACACAGAATTTAGAATATAGAATACAGAATAATTAATATCGAATTTAGAATATAGAATGAAGAACACAGAATATGGAATGTAGAATACAAAATGCAGAATATTGGATACAGAATATAGAATGTAGAACACAGAATTTAGAATATAGAGTTTAGAATACTGAATGTAGAATTAAGAATATAGAATTTAGAACACAGTATATAGAAAATAGAATACAGAATATAGAACACAAAATTTAGAACATGGAATGCACAACACAGAATTTAGAATATAGAATACCGAATACTGAATATAGAATATGAATATAAAATGTAGAACACAGAATATAGAATATAGAATATGGAATGCAGAATATAGAATACAGAATATAGAATGTTGAACACAGAAATTAGAATATATAATAGAGTATATGGAAACCAAAATTTAGAACATGGAATGCAGAATACAGATTTTAGAATATAGAATACAGATTACTGAATATAGAATTTAGAATATAGAATGTAGAACACATAATATAGAATATAGAATACAGAATATAGAACAAAAGAATTAGAAGATGGAATGCACAACACAGAATTTAGAATATAGAATACCGAATACTGAATATAGAATATTAATATACAATGTAGAACACAGAATTTAGAATATACAATACAAAATACTTAATATAGGATTTAGAATATAGAATGTAGAACACAGACTATAGAATATAGAATATGGAATGCAGAATATAGTATACAGAATATAGAATGTAGAACACAGAATACAGAATATAGAATAGAGTATATGGAACAAAAATTTACAACGTGGAATGCAGAACACAGAATTTAGAAAATAGAATACAGAATACTGAATATAGAATTTAGAACACAGAATATGGAATGTACGATACGGAATGCAGAATATTGTATACAGAATATACAATGTAGAACACAGAATTTAGAATATGAAAAGCAGAATATGGAACACGGAATTTAGAAGAAGAAAGCAGAACACAGAATTTAGAATATAGAATAAAGATTACTGAATATTGAATTTAGAATATAGAAAGTAGAACACAGAATTTAGTATATAGAATACAGAATACTGAATATAGAATATAGAATATAGAATGTAGAACACATTATTTAGATATAGAGTATAGAATACTGAATATAGAATTTAGAATATAGAATGTAGAACACAGAATATAGAATATGGAAAACAGAATACAAAACCCAGAATTGAGAAAATTGAATGAAGTACAGAGAATTTAGAATATAGAAAACAGAATACTGAATATAGAATTTCAAATATAGAATGTTGAACAAAGAATTTAGAATATAGATTAAAGAATACTGAATATTGAATTTAGAATATATAATGTAGAAAACAGTATATAGGATATTGATTAGAGAATATAGAACCCAGAATTTAGAACATGGAATGCAGAACACAGAATTTAGAATATAGAATACAGAATACTGTACATAGAATATAGAGTATAGAATGTAGAACACAGAATATAGAATATAGGGTACAGAATGCAGAATATAGAATATAGAGTATAGAACGATGAACACAAATTTTAGAATATACAATAGAGAATATAGAACCCAGAATTAAGAACATGTAATGTAGAACACAGAATGTAGTATATAGAATACATAATACTGAATTTCGAATTTAGAATATGGAATGTAGAACAAGGAATATGGAATGTAGAAAACGGATGCAGAATATTGAATACAGTATATAGAATGTAGTATACACAATTTAGAATATAGAGTATAGAATACTGATTATAGAATTTAGAATAGAGAATGCAGAGCACACAATATAGAACATAGAATACAGAATATAGAACAAAAATTTAGAAGATGGAATGCACAACACAGAATTTAGACTATAGTATACAGAATACAGAATATAGAAAATGTATATAAAATGTACAACACAGAATTTAGAATACAGAATACAGAATACTGAATATAGAATTTAGAATATACAATGTAGAACACAGAATATGAAATATAGAATACGGAATTCAGAATATAGAATACAGAATATAGAACACAAAAATTAGATAATGGAATGCACAACAGAGAATTTAGAATATAGAATAACGAATACTAAATATAGAATATGAATATACAATGTTGAACACAGAATTTAGAATATAGAATAAAGAATACTGAATATAGAATTTAGAATATAGAATGTTGAACCCAGTATAGAATATAGAATACGGAATACTGAATATAGAATTTAGAATATAGAATGTAGAACACAGAATATAGAATATAGAATATAGAATGCAGAATATAGAATACAGAATATAGAATGAAGAACACACAATATAGAATATAGAATAGAGAATATGGAAAACAAAACTTAGAACATGGAATGCAGAATACAGAATTTAGAATATACAATACAGAACACTGAATATAGAATTTAGAATATAGAATTTAGAACACAGAATATGGAATGGAGAATACGGAATGCAGAATATTGTATACAGAATATACAATGTAGAACACAGAATTTAGAATATGGAAAGCAGAATGTAGAACAAGGAATTTAGAACATGCAATGCAGAACACAGATTTTAGAATATAAAATACAGATTACTGAATAACGAATTTAGAATATAGAAAGTAGAACACAGAATTTAATATAAAGAATACAAAATACTAAATATAGAATTTAGAATATAGAATATAGAACACAGAATTTAGAATATAGTGTATAGAATAATGAATATAGAATTTAGAATATAGAATGTAGAACACAGAATTTAGAATATAGAGTATAGAATACTGAATATAGGATTTAGAATATAGAATGTAGAACACAGAATTTAGAATATAGAATAAAGAATATAGAACACAAAATTTAGAACTTGGAATTCAGAACAGAGAATTTAGAATATAGAATACCGAATACAAATATAGAATATGAATATGCAATGTATAACACAGAATTTAGATTGTAGAATACAGAATACGGAATATAGTATTTAGAATATACAAGTAGAACACAGAATATAGAATATAGAATACGGAATGCAGTAAATAGAATACAGAATACAGAATATAGAACACAGAATATAGAATATGGAAAACAGAATACAAAACCCAGAATTGAGAACATGGAATGAAGTACAGAGAATTTAGAATATAGAAAACAGAATACTGAATATAGAATTTCAAATATAGAATGTTGAACAAAGAATTTAGGTTATAGAATAAAGAATACTGAATATTGAATTTAGAATATAGAATGTAGAACACAGTATATAGAATATAGATTAGAAAATATAGAACCCAGAATTTAGAACATGGAATGCAGAACACAGAATTTAGAATATAGAATACAGAATACTGAATATAGAATATAGAGTATAGAATGTAGAACACAGAATATAGTATATAGACTACGGAATGCAGAATATAGAATATAGAGTATAGAATGATGAACACAAATTTTAGAATATACAATAGAGAATATAGAACCCAGAATTAAGAACATGAAATGTAGAACACAGAATGTAGTATATAGAATACATAATACTGAATTTCGAATTTAGAGTATAGAATGTAGAACACAGAATATGGAATGTAGAATACGGAAGGCAGAATATTGAATACAGAATATAGAATTTAGAACACAGTATATAGAATATAGATTAGAGAAAATAGAAACCAGAAATTAGGACATGGAATGCAGAACACAGAATTTAGAATATAGAATACAGAATATTTCTGTACAATTTATCATATAAAATGTAGAACACAGAATATAGAATGTAGACTACGGAATGCAGAATATATGATATAGTATATAGAATGATGAACACAAATTATAGGATATAGAATAGAGAATATAGAACTCAGAATTAAGAACATGGAAAGTAGAACACACAAATAAGAATATAGAATATAGAATACTGAATATAGAATTTAGAATATAGAATGTAGAACACAGAATATAGAATATAGAATACAGAATATAGAACACAATATTTAGAACATGGAATGCACAAGACAGAATTTAGAATATAGAATACGGAATACTGAATATAGAGTATGAATATACAATATATTACACAGAATTTAGAATATAGAATACAGAATAATTAATATCGAATTTAGAATATAGAATGAAGAACACAGAATATGGAATGTAGAATACAGAATGCAGAATATTGGATACAGAATATAGAATGTAGAACACAGAATTTAGAATATAGAGTTTAGAATACTGAATGTAGAATTAAGAATATAGAATGTAGAACACAGTATATAGAAAATAGAATACAGATATAGAACACAAAATTTAGAACATGGAATGCACAACACAGAATTTAGAATATAGAATACCGAATACTGAATACAGAATATGAATATAAAATGTAGAACACAGAATTTAGAATACAGAATAAAGAATACTAAATATAGAATTTCGAATATAGAATGTAGAACACAGAATATAGAATATAGAATATGGAATGCAGAATATAGAATACAGAATATAGAATGTTGAACACAGAATATAGAATATAGAATAGAGTATATGGAAACCAAATTTTAGAACATGGAATGCAGAATACAGATTTTAGAATATAGAATACAGATTACTGAATATAGAATTTAGAATATAGAATGTAGAACACATAATATAGAATATAGAATACAGAATATAGAACAAAAAATTTAGAAGATGGAATGCACAACACAGAATTTAGAATATAGAATACCGAATACTGAATATAGAATATTAATATACAATGTAGGACACAGAATTTAGAATATACAATACAAAATACTTAATATAGGATTTAGAATATAGAATGTAGAACACAGACTATAGAATATAGAATATGGAATGCAGAATATAGTATACAGAATATAGAATGTAGAACACAGTATACAGATTATAGAATAGAGTATATGGAACAAAAATTTAGAACGTGGAATGCAGAACACAGAATTTAGAAAATAGAATACAGAATACTGAATATAGAATTTAGAACACAGAATATGGAATGTACGATACGGAATGCAGAATATTGTATACAGAATATAAAATGTAGAACACAGAATTTAGAATATGGAAAGCAGAATATGGAACACGGAATTTAGAAGAAGAATGCAGAACACAGAATTTAGAATATAGAATACAGATTACTGAATATTGAATTTAGAATATAGAAAGTAGAACACAGAATTTAGTGTATAGAATACAGAATACTGAATATAGAATTTAGAATATAGAATGTAGAACAAAGTATTTAGAATATAGAATAAAGGATATAGAACACAAAATTTAGAACTTGGAATTCAGAACAGAGAATTTAGAATATAGAATACCGAATACAAATATAGAATATGAGTATGCAATGTAGAACACCGAATTTAGAATGTAGAATACAGAATACGGAATATAGAATTTAGAATATACAAGTAGAACACAGAATATAGAATATACAATACGGAATGCAGTATATAGAATACAGAATATAGAATATAGAACACAGAATATAGAATATGGAAAACAGAATACAAAACCCAGAATTGAGAACATGGAATGAAGTACAGAGAATTTAGAATATAGAAAACAGAATACTGAATATAGAATTTCAAATATAGAATGTTGAACAAAGTATTTAGGGTATAGAATAAAGAATACTGAATACTGAATTTAGAATATAGAATGTAGAACACAGTATATAGAATACAGATTAGAAAATATAGAACCCAGAATTTAAAACATGGAATGCAGAACACAGAATTTAGAATATAGAATACAGAATACTGAATATAGAATATAGAGTATAGAATGTAGAACACAGAATATAGTATATAGACTACGGAATGCAGAATATTGAATATAGAGTATAGAATGATGAACACAAATTTTAGAATATACAATAGAGAATATAGAACCCAGAATTAAGAACATGAAATGTAGAACACAGAATGTAGTATATAGAATACATAATACTGAATTTCGAATTTAGAGTATAGAATGTAGAACACAGAATATGGAATGTAGAATACGGAATGCAGAATATTGAATACAGAATATAGAAATTAGAACACAGTATATAGAATATAGATTAGAGAAAATAGAAACCAGAATTTAGAACATGGAATGCAGAACACAGAATTTAGAATATAGAATACAGAATATTTCTGTACAATTTAGCATATAAAATGTAGAACACAGAATATAGAATGTAGACTACGGAATGCAGAATATAGGATATAGTGTATAGAATGATGAACACAAATTATAGGATATAGAATAGAGGATATAGAACTCAGAATTAAGAACATGGAATGTAGAACACAGAATTAAGAATATAGAATATAGAATATTGAATATAGAATTTAGAATATAGAATGTAGAACACAGAATATAGAATATAGAATACAGAATATAGAACATAATATTTAGAACATGGAATGCACAAGACAGAATTTAGAATATAGAATACGGAATACTGAATATAGAGTATGAATATACAATATAGAACACAGAATTTAGAATATAGAATACAGAATAATTAATATCGAATTTAGAATATAGAATGAAGAACACAGAATATGGAATGTAGAATACAGAATGCAGAATATTGGATAGAGAATATAGAATGTAGAACACAGAATTTAGAATATAGAGTTTAGAATACTGAATGTAGAATTAAGAATATAGAATGTAGAACAAAGTATATAGAAAATAGAATACAGAATATAGAACACAAAATTTAGAACATGGAATGCACAACACAGAATTTAGAATATAGAATACCGAATACTGAATATAGAATATGAATATAAAATGTAGAACACAGGATTTAGAATACAGAATAAAGAATACTAAATATAGAATTTCGAATATAGAATGTAGAACACAGAATATAGAATATAGAATATGGAATGCAGAATAGAGAATACAGAATATAGAATGTTGAACACAGAATATAGAATATAGAATAGAGTATATGGAAACCAAAATTTAGAACATGGAATGCAGAATACAGATTTTAGAATATAGAATACAGATTACTGAATATAGAATTTAGAATATAGAATGTAGAACACATAATATAGAATATAGAATACAGAATATAGAACAAAAAATTTAGAAGATGGAATGCACAACACAGAATTTAGAATATAGAATACCGAATACTGAATATAGAATATTAATATACAATGTAGAACACAGAATTTATTATATACAATACAGAATACTTAATATAGGATTTAGAATATAGAATGTAGAACACAGACTATAGAATATAGAATATGGAATGCAGAATATAGAATGTAGAACACAGAATACAGAATATAGAATAGAGTATATGGAACAAAAATTTAGAACGTGGAATGCAGAACACAGAATTTAGAATACAGAATACAGAATACTGAATATAGAATTTAGAACACAGAATATGGAATGTACGATATGGAATGCAGAATATTGTATAAAGAATATACAATGTAGAACACAGAATTTAGAATATGGAAAGCAGAATATGGAACACGGAATTTAGAAGAAGAATGCAGAACACAGAATTTAGAATATAGAATACAGATTACTGAATATTGAATTTAGAATATAGAAAATAGAACACAGAATTTAGTATATAGAATACAGAATACTGAATATAGAATTTAGAATATAGAATGTAGAACACAGTATTTAGATATAGAGTATAGAATACTGAATATAGAATTTAGAATATAGAATGTAGAACACAGAATATAGAATATGGAAAACAGAATACAAAACCCAGAATTGAGAAAATGGAATGAAGTACAGAGAATTTAGAATATAGAAAACAGAATACTGAATATAGAATTTCAAATATAGAATGTTGAACAAAGAATTTAGAATATAGAATAAAGAATACTGAATATTGAATTTAGAATATATAATGTAGAAAACAGTATATAGAATATAGATTAGAGAATATAGAACCCAGAATTTAGAACATGGAATGCAGAACACACAATTTAGAATATAGAATACAGAATACTGTACATAGAATATAGAGTATAGAATGTAGAACACAGAATATAGAATATAGGCTACAGAATGCAGAATATAGAATATAGACTATAGAATGATGAACACAAATTTTAGAATATACAATAGAGAATATAGAACCCAGAATTAAGAACATGTAATGTAGAACACAGAATGTAGTATATAGAATACATAATACTGAATTTCGAATTTAGAATATGGAATGTAGAACCAGGAATATGGAATGTAGAAAAAGGAATGCAGAATATTGAATACAGTATATAGAATGTAGTATACACAATTTAGAATATAGAGTATAGAATACTGATTATAGAATTTAGAATAGAGAATGTAGAACACACAATATAGAACATAGAATACAGAATATAGAACAAAAATTTAGAAGATGGAATGCACAACACAGAATTTAGACTATAGTATACCGAATACAGAATATAGAAAATGTATATAAAATGTACAACACAGAATTTAGAATACAGAATACAGAATACTGAATATAGAATTTAGAATATACAATGTAGAACACAGAATATGAAATATAGAATACGGAATTCAGAATATAGAATACAGAATATACAACACAAAAATTAGAAAATGGAATGCACAACACAGAATTTAGAATATAGAATAACGAATACTGAATATAGAATATGAATATACAATGTTGAACACAGAATTTAGAATATAGAATAAAGAATACTGAATATAGAATTTAGAATATAGAATGTAGAACACAGAATATAGAATATAGAATATAGAATGCAGAATATAGAATACAGAATATAGAATGTAGAACACAGAATATAGAATATAGAATAGAGAATATGGAAAACAAAATTTAGAACATGGAATGCAGAATACAGAATTTAGAATATACAATACAGAACACTGAATATAGAATTTAGAATATAGAATTTAGAACACAGAATATGGAATGGAGAATACGGAATGCAGAATATTGTGTACAGAATATACAATGTAGAACACAGAATTTAGAATATGGAAAGCAGAATGTAGAACAAGGAATTTAGAACATGCAATGCAGAACACAGAATTTAGAACATAAAATACAGATTACTGAATAACGAATTTAGAATATAGAAAGTAGAACACAGAATTTAATATATAGAATACAGAATACTAAATATAGAATTTAGAATATAGAATATAGAACCCAGAATTTAGAATATAGAGTATAGAATACTGAATATAGAATTTAGAATATAGAATGTAGAACATAGTATATAGAATATAGAATAAAGAATATAGAACCCAAAATTTAGAACATCGAATGCAGAACGCAGAATTTAGAATATAGAATACCGAATACAAATATAGAATATGAATATGCAATTTAGAACACAGAATTTAGAATATAGAATACAGTATACTGAATATAGAATTTAGAATATACAATGTAAAACAAAGAATATAGAATATAGAATACGGAATGCAGAATATAGAATACAGAATATAGAATATAGAACACAGAATATAGAAAACGGAAAACAGAATTCAAAACCCAGAATTGAGAAAATGGAATGAAGAACCGAGAATTTAGAATATAGAAAACAGAATACTGAATATAGAATTTCAAATATAGAATGTTGAACACAGAATATAGAATATAGAATAAAGAATAATGAATATTGAATTTAGAATATAAAATGTAGAACGCAGTATTTAGAATATAGATTAGAGAATATAGAACCCAGAATTTAGAACGTGGAATGCAGAACACAGAATTTAGAATATAGAATACAGAATACTGAATATAGAATATAGAGTATAGAATGTAGAACACAGAATATAGTATATAGACTACGGAAAGCAGAATATTGAATATAGAGTATAGAATGATGAACACAAATTTTAGAATATACAATAGAGTATATAGAACCCAGAATTAAGAACATGGAATGTAGAACACAGAATGTAGTATATAGAATACATAATACAGAATTTCGAATTTAGAGTATAGAATGTAGAACACAGAATATGGAATGTAGAATACGGAAAGCAGAATACTGAATACAGAATATAGAATGTAAAACAAGAATTTAGAATATGGGAAAAAGAATGTAGAAACCAGAATTTAGAACATGGATTGCAGAACACAGAATTTAGACTATAGAATACAGATTACTGAATATAGAGTTTAGAATAGAGAATGTAGTACACAGAATTTAGAATATAGTGTATAGAATACTGATAATAGAATTTAGAATATAGAATGTAGAACACATATTAAAGAATATAGAATACAGAATATAGAACAAAAAATTTAGAAGATGGAATGCACAACACAGAATTTAGAATATAGAATACCGAATACTGAATATAGAATATTAATATACAATGTAGAACACAGAATTTAGTATATACAATACAGAATACTTAATATAGGATTTAGAATATAGAATGTAGAACACGGTCTATAGAATATAGAATATGGAATGCAGAATATAGAATACAGAATATAGAATGTAGAACACAGAATAAAGAATATAGAATAGAGTATATGGAACAAAAATTTAGAACGTGGAATGCAGAACACAGAATTTAGAATACAGAATACAGAATACTGAATATAGAATATAGAACACAGAATATGGAATGTAGGATACGGAATGCAGAATATTGCATACGGAATATACAATGTAGAACACAGAATTTAGAATATGGAAAGCAGAATATGGAACACGGAATTTAGAAGAAAATGCAGAACACAGAATTTAGAATATAGAATACAGATTACTGAATATTGAATTTAGAATATAGAAAGTAGAACACAGAATTTAGTGTATAGAATACAGAATACTGAATATAGAATATAGAATGTAGAATACAGAATTTAGAATATAGAGTATAGAATACTGAATATAGGATTTAGAATATAGAATGTAGAACACAAAATGTAGAATATAGAATAAAGAATATAGAACACAAAATTTAGAACTTGGAATTCAGAACAGAGAATTTAGAATATAGAATACCGAATACAAATATAGAATATGAATATGCAATGTAGAACACAGAATTTAGAATGTAGAATACAGAATACGGAATATAGTATTTAGAATATACAAGTAGAACACAGAATATAGAATATAGAATACGGAATGCAGTATATAGAATACAGAATATAGAATATAGAACACAGAATATAGATTATGGAAAACAGAATACAAAACCCAGAATTGAGAACATGGAATGAAGTACAGAGAATTTAGAATATAGAAAACAGAATACTGAATATACAATTTCAAATATAGAATGTTGAACAAAGAATTTAGGGTATAGAATAAAGAATACTGAATATTGAATTTAGAATATAGAATGTAGAACACAGTATATAGAATATAGATTAGAAAATATAGAACCCAGAATATAGAACATGGAATGCAGAACACAGAATTTAGAATATAGAATACAGAATACTGAATATAGAATACAGATTATAGAATGTAGAACACAGAATATAGTATATAGACTACGGAATGCAGAATATAGAATATAGAGTATAGAATGATGAACACAAATTTTAGAATATACAATAGAGGATATAGAACCCAGAATTAAGAACATGAAATGCAGAACACAGAATGTAGTATATAGAATACATAATACTGAATTTCGAATTTAGAGTATAGATTGTAGAACACAGAATATGGAATGTAGAATACGGAAGGCAGAATATTGAATACAGAATATAGAATTTAGAACACAGTATATAGAATATAGATTAGAGAAAATAGAAACCAGAATTTAGAACATGGAACGCAGAACACAGAATTTAGAATATAGAATACAGAATATTTCTGTACAATTTAGCATATAAAATGTAGAACACAGAATATAGAATTTAGACTACGGAATGCAGAATATAGGATATAGTGTATAGAATGATGAACACAAATTATAGGATATAGAATAGAGAATATAGAACTCAGAATTAAGAACATGGAATGCAGAACACAGAATTAAGAATATAGAATATAGAATACTGAATATAGAATTTAGAATATAGAATGTAGAACACAGAATATAGAATATAGAATACAGAATATAGAACACAATATTTAGAACATGGAATGCACAAGACAGAATTAAGAATATAGAATACGGAATACTGAATATAGAGTATGAATATACAATATAGAACACAGAATTTAGAATATAGAATACAGAATATTTCTGTACAATTTAGCATATAAAATGTAGAACACAGAATATAGAATTTAGACTACGGAATGCAGAATATAGGATATAGTGTATAGAATGATGAACACAAATTATAGGATATAGAATAGAGAATATAGAACTCAGAATTAAGAACATGGAATGTAGAACACAGAATTAAGAATATAGAATATAGAATACTGAATATCGAATTTAGAATATAGAATGAAGAACACAGAATAAGGAATGTAGAATACAGAATGCAGAATATTGGATACAGAATATAGAATGTAGAACACAGAATTTAGAATATAGACTTTAGAATACTGAATGTAGAATTAAGAATATAGAATGTAGAACACAGTATATAGAAAATAGAATACAGATATAGAACACAAAATTTAGAACATGGAATGCACAACACAGAATTTAGAATATAGAATACCGAATACTGAATATAGAATATGAATATAAAATGTAGAACACAGAATTTAGAATACAGAATAAAGAATACTAAATATAGAATTTCGAATATAGAATGTAGAACACATAATGTAGTATATAGAATAAAGAATATAGAACACAAAATTTAGAACTTGGAATTCAGAACAGAGAATTTAGAATATAGAATACCGAATACAAATATAGAATATGAATATGCAATGTAGAACACAGAATTTAGAATGTAGAATACAGAATACGGAATATAGTACTTAGAATATACAAGTAGAACACAGAATATAGTATATAGAATACGGAATGCAGTATATAGAATACAGAATATAGAATATAGAACACAGAATATAGAATATGGAAAACAGAATACAAAAATCAGAATTGAGAAAATGGAATGAAGTACAGAGAATTTAGAATATAGAAAACAGAATACTGAATATAGAATTTCAAATATAGAATGTTGAACAAAGAATTTAGGGTATAGAATAAAGAATAATGAATATTGAATTTAGAATATAGAATGTAGAACACAGTATATAGAATATAGATTAGAAAATATAGAACCCAGAATTTAGAACATGGAATGCAGAACACAGAATTTAGAATATAGAATACAGAATACTGAATATAGAATATAGAGTATAGAATGTAGAACACAGAATATAGTATATAGACCACGGAATGCAGAATATAGAATATAGAGTATAGAATGATGAACACAAATTTTAGAATATACAATAGAGAATATAGAACCCAGAATTAAGAACTTGAAATGCAGAACAGAGAATTTAGAATATAGAATACATAATACTGAATTTCGAATTTAGAGTATAGAATGTAGAACACAGAATATGGAATGTAGAATACGGAAGGCAGAATATTGAATACAGAATATAGAATTTAGAACACAGTATATAGAATATAGATTAGAGAAAATAGAAACCAGAATTTAGAACATGGAACGCAGAACACAGAATTTAGAATATAGAATACAGAATATTTCTGTACAATTTAGCATATAAAATGTAGAACACAGAATATAGAATGTAGACTACGGAATGCAGAATATAGGATATAGTGTATAGAATGATGAACACAAATTATAGGATATAGAATAGAGAATATAGAACTCAGAATTAAGAACATGGAATGTAGAACACAGAATTAAGAATATAGAATATAGAATACTGAATATAGAATTTAGAATATAGAATGTAGAACACAGAATATAGGATATAGAATACAGAATATAGAACACAATATTTAGAACATGGAATGCACAAGACAGAATTTAGAATATAGAATACCGAATACTGAATATAGAATATGAATACAAAATGTAGAACACAGAATTTAGAATATAGAATACAGAATAATTAATATCGAATTTAGAATATAGAATGAAGAACACAGAATATGGAATGTAGAATACAGAATGCAGAATATTGGATACAGAATATAGAATGTAGAACACAGAATTTAGAATATAGAGTTTAGAATACTGAATGTAGAATTAAGAATATAGAATGTAGAACACAGTATATAGAAAATAGAATACAGAATATAGAACACAAAATTTAGAACATGGAATGCACAACACAGAATTTAGAATATAGAATACCGAATACTGAATATAGAATATGAATATAAAATGTAGAACACAGAATTAAGAATACAGAATAAAGAATACTAAATATAGAATTTCGAATATATAATGTAGAACACATAATATAGAATATAGAATACAGAATATAGAACAAAAAAATTAGAAGATGGAATGCACAACACAGAATATAGAATATAGAATACGGAATACTGAATATAGAATATTTATATACAATGTAGAACACAGAATTTAGTATATACAATACAGAATACTTAATATAGGATTTAGAATATAGAATGTAGAACACGGACTATAGAATATAGAATATGAAATGCAGAATATAGAATACAGAATATAGAATGTAGAACACAGAATAAAGAATATAGAATAGAGTATATGGAACAAAAATTTAGAACGTGGAATGCAGAACACAGAATTTAGAATACAGAATACAGAATACTGAATATAGAATTTAGAACACAGAATATGGAATGTAGGATACGGAATGCAGAATATTGCATACAGAATATAAAATGTAGAACACAGAATTTAGAATATGGAAAGCAGAATATGGAACAAGGAATTTAGAAGAAAATACAGAACACAGAATTTAGAATATACAATACAGAATACTGAATATAGAATTTAGAATATAGAATGTAGAACACAGAATTTAGAATATAGAGTATAGAATACTGAATATAGGATTTAGAATATAGAATGTAGAACACAGAATTTAGAATATAGAATAAAGAATATAGAACACAAAATTTAGAACTTGGAATTCAGAACAGAGAATTTAGAATATAGAATACCGAATACAAATATAGAATATGAATATGCAATGTAGAACACAGAATTTAGATTGTAGAATACAGAATACGGAATATAGTATTTAGAATATACAAGTAGAACACAGAATATAGAATATAGAAAACGGAATGCAGTATATAGAATACAGAATATAGAATATAGAACACAGAATATAGAATATGGAAAACAGAATACAAAACCCAGAATTGAGAACATGGAATGAAGTACAGAGAATTTAGAATATAGAAAACAGAATACTGAATAAAGAATTTCAAATATAGAATGTTGAACAAAGAATTTAGGTTATAGAATAAAGAATACTGAATATTGAATTTAGAATATAGAATGTAGAACACAGTATATAGAATATAGATTAGAAAATATAGAACCCAGAATTTAGAACATGGAATGCAGAACACAGAATTTAGAATATAGAATACAGAATACTGAATATAGAATATATAGTATAGAATGTAGAACACAGAATATAGTATATAGACTACGGAATGCAGAATATAGAATATAGAGTATAGAATGATGAACACAAATTTTAGAATATACAATAGAGAATATAGAACCCAGAATTAAGAACATGAAATGTAGAACACAGAATGTAGTATATAGAATACATAATACTGAATTTCGAATTTAGAGTATAGAATGTAGAACACAGAATATGGAATGTAGAATACGGAAGGCAGAATATTGAATACAGAATATAGAATTTAGAACACAGTATATAGAATATAGATTAGAGAAAATAGAAACCAGAAATTAGGACATGGAATGCAGAACACAGAATTTAGAATATAGAATACCGAATATTTCTGTACAATTTATCATATAAAATGTAGAACACAGAATATAGAATGTAGACTACGGAATGCAGAATATATGATATAGTATATAGAATGATGAACACAAATTATAGGATATAGAATAGAGAATATAGAACTCAGAATTAAGAACATGGAATGTAGAACACAGAAATAAGAATATAGAATATAGAATACTGAATATAGAATTTAGAATATAGAATGTAGAACACAGAATATAGAATATAGAATACAGAATATAGAACACAATATTTAGAACATGGAATGCACAAGACAGAATTTAGAATATAGAATACGGAATACTGAATATAGTGTATGAATATACAATATATTACACAGAATTTAGAATATAGAATACAGAATAATTAATATCGAATTTAGAATATAGAATGAAGAACACAGAATATGGAATGTAGAATACAGAATGCAGAATATTGGATACAGAATATAGAATGTAGAACACAGAATTTAGAATATAGAGTTTAGAATACTGAATGTAGAATTAAGAATATAGAATTTAGAACACAGTATATAGAAAATAGAATACAGAATATAGAACACAAAATTTAGAACATGGAATGCACAACACAGAATTTAGAATATAGAATACCGAATACTGAATATAGAATATGAATATAAAATGTAGAACACAGAATTCAGAATACAGAATAAAGAATACTAAATATAGAAATTCGAATATAGAATGTAGAACACAGAATATAAAATATAGAATATGGAATGCAGAATATAGAATACAGAATATAGAATGTTGAACACAGAATATAGAATATAGAATAGAGTATATGGAAACCAAAATTTAGAACATGGAATGCAGAATACAGATTTTAGAATATAGAATACCGATTACTGAATATAGAATTTAGAATATAGAATGTAGAACACATAATATAGAATATAGAATACAGAATATAGAACAAAAGAATTAGAAGATGGAATGCACAACACAGAATTTAGAATATAGAATACCGAATACTGAATATAGACTATTAATATACAATGTAGAACACAGAATTTAGAATATATAATACAAAATACTTAATATAGGATTTAGAATATAGAATGTAGAACACAGACTATAGAATATAGAATATGGAATGCAGAATATAGTATACAGAATATAGAATGTAGAACACAGGATACAGAATATAGAATCGAGTATATGGAACAAAAATTTAGAACGTGGAATGCAGAACACAGAATTAAGTAACTAGAATACAGAAAACTGAATATATAATTTAGAAAACAGAATATGGAATGTACGATATGGAATGCAGAATATTGTATACAGAATATACAATGTAGAACACAGAATTTAGAATATGGAAAGCAGAATATGAAACACGGAATTTAGAAGAAGAATGCAGAACACAGAATTTAGAATATAGAATACAGATTACTGAATATTGAATTTAGAATATAGAAAGTAGGACACAGAATTTAGTATATAGAATACAGAATACTGAATATAGAATTTAGAATATAGAATGTAGAACACAGTATTTAGATATAGAGTATAGAATACTGAATATAGAATTTAGAATATAGAATGTAGAACACAGAATATAGAATATGGAAAACAGAATACAAAACCCAGAATTGAGAAAATGGAATGAAGTACAGAGAATTTAGAATATAGAAAACAGAATACTGAATATAGAATTTCAAATATAGAATGTTGAACAAAGAATTTAGAATATAGAATAAAGAATACTGAATATTGAATTTAGAATATATAATGTAGAAAACAGTATATAGAATATAGATTAGAGAATATAGAACCCAGAATTTAGAACATGGAATGCAGAACACAGAATTTAGAATATAGAATACAGAATACTGTACATAGAATATAGAGTATAGAATGTAGAACACAGAATAAAGAATATAGTCTACAGAATGCAGAATATAGAATATAGACTATAGAATGATGAACACAAATTTTAGAATATACAATAGAGAATATACAACCCAGAATTAAGAACATGTAATGTAGAACACAGAATGTAGTATATAGAATACATAATACTGAATTTCGAATTTAGAATATGGAATGTAGAACCAGGAATATGGAATGTAGAAAAAGGAATGCAGAATATTGAATACAGTATATAGAATGTAGTATACACAATTTAGAATATAGAGTATAGAATACTGATTATAGAATTTAGAATAGAGAATGTAGAACACACAATATAGAACATAGAATACAGAATATAGAACAAAAATTTAGAAGATGGAATGCACAACACAGAATTTAGACTATAGTATACCGAATACAGAATATAGAAAATGTATATAAAATGTACAACACAGAATTTAGAATACAGAATACAGAATACTGAATATAGAATTTAGAATATACAATGTAGAACACAGAATATGAAATATAGAATACGGAATTCAGAATATAGAATACAGAATATAGAACACAAAAATTAGAAAATGGAATGCACAACACAGAATTTAGAATATAGAATAACGAATACTAAATATAGAATATGAATATACAATGTTGAACACAGAATTTAGAATATAGAATAAAGAATACTGAATATAGAATTTAGAATATAGAATGTTGAACCCAGTATAGAATATAGAATACGGAATACTGAATATAGAATTTAGAATACAGAATGTAGAACACAGAATATAGAATATAGAATATAGAATGCAGAATATAGAATACAGAATATAGAATGAAGAACACACAATATAGAATATAGAATAGAGAATATGGAAAACAAAACTTAGAACATGGAATGCAGAATACAGAATTTAGAATATACAATACAGAACACTGAATATAGAATTTAGAATATAGGATTTAGAACACAAAATATGGAATGGAGAATACGGAATGCAGAATATTGTATACAGAATATACAATGTAGAACACAGAATTTAGAATATGGAAAGCAGAATGTAGAACAAGGAATTTAGAACATGCAATGCAGAACACAGATTTTAGAATATAAAATACAGATTACTGAATAACGAATTTAGAATATAGAAAGTAGAACACAGAATTTAATATAAAGAATACAAAATACTAAATATAGAATTTAGAATATAGAATATAGAACACAGAATTTAGAATATAGTGTATAGAATAATGAATATAGAATTTAGAATATAGAATGTAGAACACAGAATTTAGAATATAGAGTATAGAATACTGAATATAGGATTTAGAATATAGAATGTAGAACACAGAATTTAGAATATAGAATAAAGAATATAGAACACAAAATTTAGAACTTGGAATTCAGAACAGAGAATTTAGAATATAGAATACCGAATACAAATATAGAATATGAATATGCAATGTATAACACAGAATTTAGATTGTAGAATACAGAATACGGAATATAGTATTTAGAATATACAAGTAGAACACAGAATATAGAATATAGAATACGGAATGCAGTAAATAGAATACAGAATACAGAATATAGAACACAGAATATAGAATATGGAAAACAGAATACAAAACCCAGAATTGAGAACATGGAATGAAGTACAGAGAATTTAGAATATAGAAAACAGAATACTGAATATAGAATTTCAAATATAGAATGTTGAACAAAGAATTTAGGTTATAGAATAAAGAATACTGAATATTGAATTTAGAATATAGAATGTAGAACACAGTATATAGAATATAGATTAGAAAATATAGAACCCAGAATTTAGAACATGGAATGCAGAACACAGAATTTAGAATATAGAATACAGAATACTGAATATAGAATATAGAGTATAGAATGTAGAACACAGAATATAGTATATAGACTACGGAATGCAGAATATAGAATATAGAGTATAGAATGATGAACACAAATTTTAGAATATACAATAGAGAATATAGAACCCAGAATTAAGAACATGAAATGTAGAACACAGAATGTAGTATATAGAATACATAATACTGAATTTCGAATTTAGAGTATAGAATGTAGAACACAGAATATGGAATGTAGAATACGGAAGGCAGAATATTGAATACAGAATATAGAATTTAGAACACAGTATATAGAATATAGATTAGAGAAAATAGAAACCAGAAATTAGGACATGGAATGCAGAACACAGAATTTAGAATATAGAATACAGAATATTTCTGTACAATTTATCATATAAAATGTAGAACACAGAATATAGAATGTAGACTACGGAATGCAGAATATATGATATAGTATATAGAATGATGAACACAAATTATAGGATATAGAATAGAGAATATAGAACTCAGAATTAAGAACATGGAATGTAGAACACACAAATAAGAATATAGAATATAGAATACTGAATATAGAATTTAGAATATAGAATGTAGAACACAGAATATAGAATATAGAATACAGAATATAGAACACAATATTTAGAACATGGAATGCACAAGACAGAATTTAGAATATAGAATACGGAATACTGAATATAGAGTATGAATATACAATATATTACACAGAATTTAGAATATAGAATACAGAATAATTAATATCGAATTTAGAATATAGAATGAAGAACACAGAATATGGAATGTAGAATACAGAATGCAGAATATTGGATACAGAATATAGAATGTAGAACACAGAATTTAGAATATAGAGTTTAGAATACTGAATGTAGAATTAAGAATATAGAATTTAGAACACAGTATATAGAAAATAGAATACAGAATATAGAACACAAAATTTAGAACATGGAATGCACAACACAGAATTTAGAATATAGAATACCGAATACTGAATATAGAATATGAATATAAAATGTAGAACACAGAATTCAGAATACAGAATAAAGAATACTAAATATAGAAATTCGAATATAGAATGTAGAACACAGAATATAAAATATAGAATATGGAATGCAGAATATAGAATACAGAATATAGAATGTTGAACACAGAATATAGAATATAGAATAGAGTATATGGAAACCAATATTTAGAACATGGAATGCAGAATACAGATTTTAGAATATAGAATACAGATTACTGAATATAGAATTTAGAATATAGAATGTAGAACACATAATATAGAATATAGAATACAGAATATAGAACAAAAGAATTAGAAGATGGAATGCACAACACAGAATTTAGAATATAGAATACCGAATACTGAATATAGACTATTAATATACAATGTAGAACACAGAATTTAGAATATACAATACAAAATACTTAATATAGGATTTAGAATATAGAATGTAGAACACAGACTATAGAATATAGAATATGGAATGCAGAATATAGTATACAGAATATAGAATGTAGAACACAGGATACAGAATATAGAATCGAGTATATGGAACAAAAATTTAGAACGTGGAATGCAGAACACAGAATTAAGTAACTAGAATACAGAAAACTGAATATATAATTTAGAAAACAGAATATGGAATGTACGATATGGAATGCAGAATATTGTATACAGAATATACAATGTAGAACACAGAATTTAGAATATGGAAAGCAGAATATGGAACACGGAATTTAGAAGAAGAATGCAGAACACAGAATTTAGAATATAGAATACAGATTACTGAATATTGAATTTAGAATATAGAAAGTAGAACACAGAATTTAGTATATAGAATACAGAATACTGAATATAGAATTTAGAATATAGAATGTAGAACACAGTATTTAGATATAGAGTATATAATACTGAATATAGAATTTAGAATATAGAATGTAGAACACAGAATATAGAATATGGAAAACAGAATACAAAACCCAGGATTGAGAAAATGGAATGAAGTACAGAGAATTTAGAATATAGAAAACAGAATACTGAATATAGAATTTCAAATATAGAATGTTGAACAAAGAATTTAGAATATAGAATAAAGAATACTGAATATTGAATTTAGAATATATAATGTAGAAAACAGTATATAGAATATAGATTAGAGAATATAGAACCCAGAATTTAGAACATGGAATGCAGAACACAGAATTTAGAATATAGAATACAGAATACTGTACATAGAATATAGAGTATAGAATGTAGAACACAGAATATAGAATATAGGCTACAGAATGCAGAATATAGAATATAGACTATAGAATGATGAAAACAAATTTTAGAATATACAATAGAGAATATAGAACCCAGAATTAAGAACATGTAATGTAGAACACAGAATGTAGTATATAGAATACATAATACTGAATTTCGAATTTAGAATATGGAATGTAGAACCAGGAATATGGAATGTAGAAAAAGGAATGCAGAATATTGAATACAGTATATAGAATGTAGTATACACAATTTAGAATATAGAGTATAGAATACTGATTATAGAATTTAGAATAGAGAATGTAGAACACACAATATAGAACATAGAATACAGAATATAGAACAAAAATTTAGAAGATGGAATGCACAACACAGAATTTAGACTATAGTATACCGAATACAGAATATAGAAAATGTATATAAAATGTACAACACAGAATTTAGAATACAGAATACAGAATACTGAATATAGAATTTAGAATATACAATGTAGAACACAGAATATGAAATATAGAATACGGAATTCAGAATATAGAATACAGAATATAGAACACAAAAATTAGAAAATGGAATGCACAACACAGAATTTAGAATATAGAATAACGAATACTAAATATAGAATATGAATATACAATGTTGAACACAGAATTTAGAATATAGAATAAAGAATACTGAATATAGAATTTAGAATATAGAATGTTGAACCCAGTATAGAATATAGAATACGGAATACTGAATATAGAATTTAGAATATAGAATGTAGAACACAGAATATAGAATATAGAATATAGAATGCAGAATATAGAATACAGAATATAGAATGAAGAACACACAATATAGAATATAGAATAGAGAATATGGAAAACAAAACTTAGAACATGGAATGCAGAATACAGAATTTAGAATATACAATACAGAACACTGAATATAGAATTTAGAATATAGAATTTAGAACACAGAATATGGAATGGAGAATACGGAATGCAGAATATTGTATACAGAATATACAATGTAGAACACAGAATTTAGAATATGGAAAGCAGAATGTAGAACAAGGAATTTAGAACATGCAATGCAGAACACAGAATTTAGAATATAAAATACAGATTACTGAATAACGAATTTAGAATATAGAAAGTAGAACACAGAATTTAGTGTATAGAATACAGAATACTGAATATAGAATTTAGAATACAGAATGTAGAACACAGAATTTAGAATATAGAGTATAGAATACTGAATATAGAATTTAGAATATAGAATGTAGAACATAGTATATAGAATATAGAATAAAGAATATAGAACCCAAAATTTAGAACATCGAATGCAGAACGCAGAATTTAGAATATAGAGTACCGAATACAAATATAGAATATGAATATGCAATTTAGAACACAGAATTTAGAATATAGAATACAGAATACTTAATATAGAATTTAGAATATACAATGTAAAACAAAGAAAATAGAATATAGAATACGGAATGCAGAATATAGAATACAGAATATAGAATATAGAACACAGAATATAGAATACGGAAAACAGAATTCAAAACCCAGAATTGAGAAAATGGAATGAAGAACCGAGAATTTAGAATATAGAAAACAGAATACTGAATATAGAATTTCAAATATAGAATGTTGAACACAGAATATAGAATATAGAATAAAGAATAATGAATATTGAATTTAGAATATAAAATGTAGAACACAGTATATAGAATATAGATTAGAGAATATAGAACCCAGAATTTAGAACGTGGAATGCAGAACACAGAATTTAGAATATAGAAAACAGAATACTGAATATAGAATTAAGAATATAGAATGTAGAACACAGAATATAGTATATAGACTACGGAATGCAGAATATAGAATATAGAGTATAGAATGATGAACACAAATTCTAGAATATACAATAGAGAATATAGAACCCAGAATTAAGAACATGGAATGTAGAACACAGAATGTAGTATATAGAATACATAATACAGAATTTCGAATTTAGAGTATAGAATGTAGAACACAGAATATGGAATGTAGAATACGGAATGCAGAATACTGAATACAGAATATAGAATGTAAAACAAGAATTTAGAATATGGAAAAAAGAATGTAGAAACCAGAATTTAGAACATGGATTGCAGAACACAGAATTTAGAATATAGAATACAGATTACTGAATATAGAGTTTAGAATAGAGAATGTAGTACACAGAATTTAGAATATAGTGTATAGAATACTGAATATAGTATTTAGAATATACAATGTACAAGACATAATATAGAATATAGATTACAGAATATAGAACAAAAAATTTAGAAGATGAAATTCACAACACAGAATTTAGAATATAGAATAACGAATACTGAATATAGAATATGAATATAAACTGTAGAAAACAGAATTTAGAATACAGAATACAGAATACTGAATATAGTTTTTAGAATATACAATGTAGAACACAGAATATGAAATATAGAATACGGAATCCAGAATATAGAATACAGAATATAGAACACATAATTTAGAAAATGGAATACACAACACAGAATTTAGAATATAGAATACCGAATACTGAATATAGAATATGAATATACAATTTTGAACACAGAATTTAGAATATAGAATTAAGAAAACTGAACATTGAATTTAGAATATAGAATGTAGAACACAGTATATAGAATATAGATTAGAGAATATAGATCCCAGAATTTAGAACATGGAATGCAGAACACAGAATTTAGAATATAGAATACAGAATACTGAATATAGAATATAGAATATAGAATGTAGAACACAGAATATAGAATATAGACTACGGAATGCAGAATATAGGATATAGTCTACGGAATGCAAAATATAGAATATAGAGTATGGAATGATGAACACAAATTATAGAATATTCAATAGAGAATATAGAACCCAGAATTAAGAACATGGAATGTAGAACACAGAATTTTGTATATAGAATACATAATACTGAATTTCGAATTTAGAGTATAGAATGTAGAACACAGAATTTGGAATGTAGAATACGGAATGCAGAATATTGAATACACAATATACAATGTAGAACACAGAATTTAGAATATGGAAAAAAGAATATAGAAACCAGAATTTAGAACATGGATTGCAGAACACAGAATTTAGAATATAGAATACAGATTACAGAGTATAGAATTTACAATTTAGAATGTAGTACACAGAATTTAGAATATAGGGTATAGAATACTGAATATAGTATTTAGAATATACAATGTACAACACATAATATAGAATATAGATTACAGAATATAGCACAAAAAATTTAGAAGATGGAATGCACAACACAGAATTTAGAATACAGAATACCGAATACTGAATATAGAATATTAATATACAATGTAGAACACAGAATTTAGAATAAACAATACAGAATACTTAATACAGGATTTAGAATATAGAATGTAGAACACAGACTATAGAATATAGAATATGGAATGCAGAATATAGAATACAGAATATAGAATATAGAACTCAGAATATACTATATAGAATTCAGAATACTGAATATAGAATTTAGAATATAGAATGTAGAACACAGAATATAGAATATAAAATACAGAATATGGAACACGAAATTTAGAACTTGGAATTCAGTACACAGAATTTAAAATATAGAACACCGAATACTGAAAATAGAATATGAATATACAATGTAGAACACAGAATATAGAATATAGAATACAGATTACTGAATATAGAATTTTGAATATAGAATGTAGAACACAGAATTTAGAATATAGAGTATAGAATACTGAATATAGAATTTGAATATAGAATGTTGAACACAGAATATAGAATATAGAATACAGAATATAGAACACAAAATTTAGAACATGGAATTAAGAACACAGAATTTAGAATATAGAAAAAAATACTGAATATAGAATTTCGAATATAGATTGTAGAAAACAGAATTTACAATATAGAATAAAGAATACTGAATAAGAAATTTAGAATATAGAATGTAGAACACAGAATAAAGTATATAGAATAGAGAATAGAGAACTCCGAACTTTGAACACGGAAAGCAGAACACAGAATTTAGAATATAGAATACTGAATACTTAATATAAAATTTACAATATAGAATGTTGAACACAGAGTATAGAATATAGAATATGGAACACTGAATATAGAATTTAGAATATAGAATGTAAAACACAGAATATAGAATATAGAATACACAATATAGAACCCAAAATTTAGAACATGGAATGCAGAACAAAGAATTTAGAATATAGAATAACGAATACAAATATAGAATATGAATATACAGTGTAGAACACAGAATATAGAATGTAGAATACAGAATACTGAATATAGAATTTAGAATATAGAATGTAGAACACAGAATATAGAATATAGACAACGGAATGCAGAATATAGAATATAGAGTATAGAATGATGAACACAAATTATAGAATATACAATAGAGAATATAGAACCCAGAATTAAGAACATGGAATGTAGAACACAGAATTTAGAATATAGAATTCAGAATACTGAATTTCGAATTTAGAATATAGAATGTAGAACACAGAATATAGAATATAGACTACGGAATGCAGAATATAGGATATAGACTACGGAATGCAAAATATAGAATATAGAGTATAGAATGATGAACACAAATTATAGAATATACAATAGAGAATATAGAACCCAGAATTAAGAACATGGAATGTAGAACACAGAATTTTGTATATAGAATACATAATACTGAATTTCGAATTTAGAGTATAGAATGTAGAACACAGAATATGGAATGTAGAATACGGAATGCAGAATATTGAATACACAATATACAATGTAGAACACAGAATTTAGAATATGGAAAAAAGAATATAGAACCAGAATTTAGAACATGGATTGCTGAACACAGAATTTAGAATATAGAATACAGATTACTGAGTATAGAATTTACAATATAGAATGTAGTACACAAAATTTAGAATATAGGGTATAGAATACTGAATATAGTATTTAGAATATACAATGTACAACACATAATATAGAATATAGATTACAGAATATAGAACAAAAAATTTAGAAGATGGAATGCACAACACAGAATTTAGAATATAGAATACCGAATACTGAATATAGAATATTAATATACAATGTAGAACACAGAATTTAGAATAAACAATACAGAATACTTAATATACGATTTAGAATATAGAATGTAGAACACAGACTATAGAATATAGAATATGGAATGCAGAATATAGAATACAGAATATAGAATGTAGAACACAGAATATACTATATAGAATACAGAATACTGAATATAGAATTTAGAATATAGAATGTAGAACACAGAATATAGAATATAAAATACAGAATATGGAACACGAAATTTAGAACTTGGAATTCAGTACACAGAATTTAAAATATAGAACACCGAATACTGAAAATAGAATATGAATATACAATGTAGAACACAGAATATAGAATATAGAATACAGATTACTGAATATAGAATTTAGAATATAGAATGTAGAACACAGAATTTAGAATATAGAATATAGAATACTGAATATAGAATTTGAATATAGAATGTAGAACACAGAATATAGAATATAGAATACAGAATATAGAACACAAAATTTAGAACATGGATGGAAAACACAGAATTTAGAATATAGAAAAAAATACTGAATATAGAATTTCGAATATAGATTGTAGAACACAGAATTTACAATATGGAATAAAGAATACTGAATACGAAATTTAGAATATAGAATGTAGAACACAGAATAAAGAATATAGAATAGAAAATAGAGAACTCCGAACATTGAACACTGAAAGCAGAACACAGAATTTAGAATATAGAATACTGAATACTTAATATAAAATTTACAATATAGAATGTTGAACACAGAGTATAGAATATAGAATACGGAACACTGAATATAGAATTTAGAATATAGAATGTAGAACACAGAATATAGAATATAGAATACACAATATAGAACCCAAAATTTAGAACATGGAATGCAGAACAGAGAATTTAGAATATAGAATATCGAATACAAATATAGAATATGAATATACAGTGTAGAACACAGAATTTAGAATGTAGAATACAGAATATTGAATATAGAATTTAGAATATAGAATGTAGAACACAGAATATAGAATATAGACAACGGAATGCAGAATATAGAATATAGAGTATAGAATGATGAACACAAATTTTAGAATATACAATAGAGAATATAGAACCCAGAATTAAGAACATGTAATGTAGAACACAGAATGTAGTATATAGAATACATAATACTGAATTTTGAATTTAGAATATAGAATGTAGAACACAGAATATGGAATGAAGGATACGAAATGCAGAATATTGAATACAGAATATACAATGTAGAACACAGTGTATAGAATATAGAATAGAGAATATAGAAACCAGAATTTAGAACATGGAATTCAGAACACAGAATTTAGAATATAGTTACAGAATACTTTAAATACAATTTAGAATATAAAATGTAGAACACAGAATATAGAATGTACAATACGGAATGCAGAATATAGGATATATTATATAGAATGATGAACACAAATTATAGAATATAGAATAGAGAATATAGAACTCAGAATTAAGAACATGGAATGTAGAACACAGAATTAAGGTTATAAAATATAGAATACTGAATATAGAATTTAGAATATAGAATGTAGAACACAGAATATAGAATATAGAATGCAGAATATAGAACACAAAATTTAGAACATGGAATGCACAACACAGAATTTAGAATATAGAATACGGAATACTGAATATAGTGAATGAATATACAATATAGAACACAGAATTTAGAATATAGAATACAGAATAATTAATATCGAATTTAGAATATAGAATGAAGAACACAGAATATGGAATGTAGAATACATAATGCAGAATATTGGATACAGAATATAGAATGTAGAACACAGAATTTAGAATATAGAGTATAGAATACTGAATATAGAATTTAGAATATAGAATGTAGAACAAAGAATATAGAAAATTGAATACAGAATATAGAACACAAAATTTAGAACATGGAATGCACAACACAGAATTTAGAATATAGAATACGGAATACTGAATATAGATTATGAATATACAATGTTGAACATAGAATTTAGAATATAGAATAAAGAATACTGAATATAGAATTTAGAATATAGAATGTTGAACACAGTATAGAATATAGAATACGGAATACTGAATATAGAATTTGAAAATAGAATGTAGAACACAGAATATAGAATATAGAATACGCAATGCAGAATATAGAATACAGAATATAGAACACAAAATTTAGAATATGGAATGCACATCACAGAATTTAGAATATAGAATACGGAATACTGAATATAGAATATGTATATACATGGTAGAACACATAATTTACAATATAGAATAGAGAATACTGAATATAGAATGAAGAATATACAATGTAGAACACAGAATATAGAATATAGAATACAGAATGCAGAATATAGTATACAGAAAATAGAATGTAGAACACAGAATATAGAATATGGAAAACAGAACACAAATCCCAGAGTTGAGAACATGGAATGCAGAACACAGAATTTAGAATATAGAAAAAAAATGCTGAATATAGAAATTCGAATATAGATTGTAGAACACAGACTTTACAATATAGAATAAAGAATACTGAATACAAAATTTAGAATATAGAATGTAGAACACAGAATATAGAATATAGAATTGAGAATAGAGAACTCAGAACTTAGAACACGGAAAGCAGAACAAAGAATTTAGTATATAGAATACTGAATACTTAACATAAAATTTACAATATAGAAAGTTGAACACAGAATATAGAATATAGAATACGGAATACTGAATATAGAATTTAGAATATAGAATGTAGAACAAAGAATATAGAATATAGAATACGGAATTCAGATTATAGAATACCGAATATAGAATTTAGAACACAGAAAATAGAGTATAGAATACAGAATATAGAACCCAAAATTTAGAACATGGCATGCAGAACAGAGAATTTAGAATATAGAATACAGAATACTGAATATAGAATTTAGAATATAGAATGTAGAGCACAGAATATAAAATATAGACTACGGAATGCACAATATAATATATAGAGTATAGAATGATGAACACAAATTATAGAATATTGAATACAGAATATTGAACCCAGAATTAAGAACATGGAATGTAGAACACAGAATTTAGAATATAGAATACAGAATACTGAATTTCGAATTTAAAATATAGAATGTAGAACACAGAATATGGAATGTAGAATACGAAATGCAGAATATTGTTTACAGAATATAGAATGTAGAACACATTATATAGAATATAGATTACAGAATATAGAAACCAAAATTTAGAACATGGAATTCAGAGCACAGAATTTATTATATAGAATACAGAATAATTTATATAGAATTTAGAATATAAAATGTAGAACACAGAATATAGAATTTAGACTACGAAATGCATAATATAGGATATAGTATATAGAATGATGAACACAAAATATAGAATATAGAATAGAGAATATAGAACCCAGAATTAAGAACATGGAAGGTAGAACACAGAATTAAGAATATAGAATACATAATACTGAATTTTGAATTTAGAATATAGAATGTAGAACACAGAATATGGAATGTAGAATACGGAATGCAGAATATTGTATACAGGATATAGAATGTAGAACACAAAATTTAGAACATGGAATGCACAACACAGAATTTAGAATATAGAATACCGAATATTGAATATAGAATATGAATATAAAATGTAGAAAACAGAATTTAGAATACAGAATACAGAATACTGAATATAGAATTTAGAATATACAATGTAGAACACAGAATATGAAATATAGAATACGGAATCCAGAATATAGAATACAGAATATAGAACACATAATTTAGAAAATGGAATACACAACACAGAATTTAGAATATAGAATACCGAATACTGAATATAGAATATGAATATACAAAGTTGAACACAGAATTTAGAATATAGAATAAAGAATACTGAACATTGAATTTAGAAAATAGAATGTAGAACACAGTATATAGAATATAGATTAGAGGATATAGATCCCAGAATTTAGAACATGGAATGCAGAACACAGAATTTAGAATATAGAATACAGAATACTGAATATAAAATATAGAATATAGAATGTAGAACACAGAATATAGAATATAGACTACGGAATGCAGAATATAGAATAAAGACTACGGAATGCAAAATAGAGAATATAGAGTATAGAATGATGAACACAAATTATAGAATATAGAATAGAGAATATAGAACCCAGAATTAAGAACATGGAATGTAGAACACAGAATTTTGTATATAGAATACATAATACTGAATCTCGAATTTAGAGTATAGAATGAAGAACACAGAATATGGAATGTAGAATACAGAATGCAGAATATTGAATACACAATATATAATGTAGAACCCAGAATTTAGAATATGGAAAAAAGAATATAGAAACCAGAATTTAGAACATGGATTGCAGAACACAGAATTTAGAATATACAATACAAATTACTGAATATAAAATTTAGAATATAGAATGTAGTACACAGAATTTAGAATATAGGGAATAGAATACTGAATATAGTATTTAGAATATACAATGTACAACAGATAATATAGAATATAGATTACAGAATATAGAACAAAATATTTAGAAGTTGCAATGCACAACACAGAATTTAGAGTATAGAATACCGAATACTGAATATAGAATATGAATATAAAATGTAGAAAACAGAATTTAGAATACAGAATACAGAATACTGAATATAGAATTTAGAATATACAATGTAGAACACAGACTATAGAATATAGAATACGGAATTCAGATTATAGAATACCGAATATAGAATTTAGAACACAGAAAATAGAGTATAGAATACAGAATATAGAACCCAAAATTTAGAACATGGCATGCAGAACAGAGAATTTAGAATATAGAATACAGAATACTGAATATAGAATTTAGAATATAGAATGTAGAGCACAGAATATAAAATATAGACTACGGAATGCACAATATAATATATAGAGTATAGAATGATGAACACAAATTATAGAATATTGAATACAGAATATTGAACCCAGAATTAAGAACATGGAATGTAGAACACAGAATTTAGAATATAGAATACAGAATACTGAATTTCGAATTTAAAATATAGAATGTAGAACACAGAATATGGAATGTAGAATACGAAATGCAGAATATTGTTTACAGAATATAGAATGTAGAACACATTATATAGAATATAGATTACAGAATATAGAAACCAAAATTTAGAACATGGAATTCAGAGCACAGAATTTATTATATAGAATACAGAATAATTTATATAGAATTTAGAATATAAAATGTAGAACACAGAATATAGAATTTAGACTACGAAATGCATAATATAGGATATAGTATATAGAATGATGAACACAAAATATAGAATAAAGAATAGAGAATATAGAACCCAGAATTAAGAACATGGAATGTAGAACACAGAATTTTGTATATAGAATACATAATACTGAATTTCGAATTTAGAGTATAGAATGTAGAACACAGAATATGGAATGTAGAATACGGAATGCAGAATATTGAATACACAATATACAATGTAGAACACAGAATTTAGAATACGGAAAAAAGAATATAAAAACCAGAATTTAGAACATGGATTGCAGAACACAGAATTTAGAATATAGAATACAGATTACTGAATATAGAATTTCGAATATAGATTGTAGAACACAGAATTTACAATATAGAATAAAGAATACTGAATACGAAATTTAGAATATAGAATGTAGAACACAGAATAAAGAATAGAGAATAGAGAATAGAGAACTCTAACTTTGAACACGGAAAGCAGAACACAGAATTTAGAATATAGAATACTGAATACTTAATATAAAATTTACAATATAGAATGTTGAACACAGAGTATAGAATATAGAATACGGAACACTGAATATAGAATTTAGAATATATAATATAGAACACAGAATATAGAATATAGAATAAAGAATATAGAACCCAAAATTTAGAACATGGAATGCAGAACAGAGAATTTAGAATATAGAATACCGAATACAAATATAGAATATGAATATACAATGTAGAACACAGAATTAAGAATGTAGAATACAGATTACTGAATATAGAATTTAGAATATACAATGTAGAACACAGAATATAGAATATGGAAAACAGAATACCAAACCCAGAATTGAGAACATGGAATGTAATACAGAGAATTTCGAATATAGAAAACAGAACACTGAATATAGAATTTAGAATATAGAATGAAAGACACAGAATATGGAATGTAGAGTACGGAATGCAGAATATAGAATACAGAATATAGAACACAAAATTTAGAACATGGAATGCACAAGACAAAATTTAGAATATAGAATACCGAATACTGAATATAGAATATGAATATACATGGTAGAACACATAATTTAGAATATAGAATAGAGAATACTGAATATAGAATTAAGAATATACAATGTAGAAGACAGAATATAGAATATAGAATACAGAAAATAGAATGTAGAACACAGAGTATAGAATATGGAAAACAGAACACAAAACCCAGAATTGAGAACATGGAATGCAGAACACGGAATTTAGAATATAGAAAAAAAAATACTGAATATAGAATTTCGAATATAGATTGTAGAACACAGAATTTACAATATAGAATAAAGAGTACTGAATACAAAATTTAGAATATAGAATGTAGAACACAGAATATAGAATAGAGAATAGAGGAGAGAGAACTCAGAATTTAGAACACGGAAAGCAGAAGAAAGAATTTATAATATAGAATACTGAATACTTAACATAAAATTTACAATATAGAAAGTTGAACACAGAATATAGAATATAGAATACGGAATACTGAATATAGAATTTAGAATATACAATGTAGAACACAGAATATAGAATATAGAATACGGAATGCAGAATATAGAATACAGAATATAGATTTTAGAACACAGAAAATAGACTATAGAATACAGAATATAGAAAGCAAAATTTAGAACATGGCATGCAGAACAGAGAATTTAGAATATAGAATACAGAATACTGAATATAGAATTTAGAATATAGATTGGAGAGCAAAGAATATAAAATATAGACTACAGAATGCAGAATATAATATATAGAGTATAGAATGATGAACACAAATTATAGAATATAGAATAGAGAATATAGAACCCAGAATTAAGGACATGGAATGTAGAACACAGAATTTATAATATAGAATACAGAATACTGAATTTCGAATTTAGAATATAGAATGTAGAACACAGAATATGGAATGTAGAATACGGAATGCAGAATATTGAATACAGAATATAGAATTTAGAACACAGTATATAGAATATAGATTAGAGAATATAGAAACCAGAATTTAGAACGTGGAATTCAGAGCACAGAATTTAGAATATAGAATACAGAATACTTTATATAAAATTTAGAATATAAAATGTAGAACACAGAATATAGAATATGGACTACGAAATGCAAAATATAGGATATAGTATATAGAATGATGAACACAAATTATAGAATATAGAATAGAGAATATAGAACCCACAAATAAGAACATGGAATGTAGAACACAGAATTAAGAATATAGAATACATAATACTGAATTTTGAATATAGAATATAGACTGTAGAACACAGAATATGGAATGTAGAATACGGAATGCAGAATATTGAATACAGGATATAGAATGTAGAACACAGAGTTTGGAAAATGGAACAAAGAATATAGAAACCAGAATTTAGAACATGGAATGCAGAACACAGAATTTAGAATATAGAATACAGATTACTGAATATAGAAAATGTATATAAAATGTACAATGCAGAATTTAGAATACAGAATACAGAATACTGAATATAGAATTTAGAATATACAATGTAGAACACAGAATATGAAATATAGAATACGGAATTCAGAATATAGAATACAGAATATAGAACACAAAAATTAGAAAATGGAATGCACAACAGAGAATTTAGAATATAGAATAACGAATACTAAATATAGAATATGAATATACAATGTTGAACACAGAATTTAGAATATAGAATAAAGAATACTGAATATAGAATTTAGAATATAGAATGTTGAACACAGTATAGAATATAGAATATGGAATACTGAATATAGAATTTAGAATATAGAATGTAGAACACAGAATATAGAATATAGAATATAGAATGCAGAATATAGAATACAGAATATAGAATGTAGAACACAGAATATAGAATATAGAATAGAGAATATGGAAAACAAAATTTAGAACATGGAATGCAGAATACGGAATTTAGAATATACAATACAGAACACTGAATATAGAATTTAGAATATAGAATTTAGAACACAGAATATGGAATGGAGAATACGGAATGCAGAATATTGTATACAGAATATACAATGTAGAACACAGAATTTAGAATATGGAAAGCAGAATGTAGAACAAGGAATTTAGAACATGCAATGCAGAACACAGTATTTAGAATATAAAATACAGATTACTGAATAACGAATTTAGAATATAGAAAGTAGAACACAGAATTTAGTGAATAGAATACAGAATACTGAATATAGAATTTAGAATATAGAATGTAGAACACAGAATTTAGAATATAGAGTATAGAATACTGAATATAGAATTTAGAATATAGAATGTAGAACATAGTATATAGAATATAGAATAAAGAATATAGAACCCAAAATTTAGAACATCGAATGCAGAACGCAGAATTTAGAATATAGAGTACCGAATACAAATATAGAATATGAATATGCAATTTAGAACACAGAATTTAGAATATAGAATACAGAATACTTAATATAGAATTTAGAATATACAATGTAAAACAAAGAAAATAGAATATAGAATACGGAATGCAGAATATAGAATACAGAATATAGAATATAGAACACAGAATATAGAATACGGAAAACAGAATTCAAAACCCAGAATTGAGAAAATGGAATGAAGAACCGAGAATTTAGAATATAGAAAACAGAATACTGAATATAGAATTTCAAATATAGAATGTTGAACACAGAATATAGAATATAGAATAAAGAATAATGAATATTGAATTTAGAATATAAAATTTAGAACACAGTATATAGAATATAGATTAGAGAATATAGAACCCAGAATTTAGAACGTGGAATGCAGAACACAGAATTTAGAATATAGAAAACAGAATACTGAATATGGAATTAAGAATATAGAATGTAGAACACAGGATACAGTATATAGACTACGGAATGCAGAATATAGAATATAGAGTATAGAATGATGAACACAAATTCTAGAATATACAATAGAGAATATAGAACCCAGAATTAAGAACATGGAATGTAGAACAGAGAATGTAGTATATAGAATACATAATACAGAATTTCGAATTTAGAGTATAGAATGTAGAACACAGAATATGGAATGTAGAATACGGAATGCAGAATACTGAATACAGAATATAGAATGTAAAACAAGAATTTAGAATATGGAAAAAAGAATGTAGAAACCAGAATTTAGAACATGGATTGCAGAACACAGAATTTAGAATATAGAATACAGATTACTGAATATAGAGTTTAGAATAGAGAATGTAGTACACAGAATTTAGAATATAGGGTATAGAATACTGAATATAGTATTTAGAATATACAATGTACAAGACATAATATAGAATATAGATTACAGAATATAGAACAAAAAATTTAGAAGATGGAATTCACAACACAGAATTTAGAATATAGAATAACGAATACTGAATATAGAATATGAATATAAACTGTAGAAAACAGAATTTAGAATACAGAATACAGAATACTGAATATAGTTTTTAGAATATACAATGTAGAACACAGAATATGAAATATAGAATACGGAATCCAGAATATAGAATACAGAATATAGAACACATAATTTAGAAAATGGAATACACAACACAGAATTTAGAATATAGAATACCGAATACTGAATATAGAATATGAATATACAATGTTGAACACAGAATTTAGAATATAGAATTAAGAAAACTGAACATTGAATTTAGAATATAGAATGTAGAACACAGTATATAGAATATAGATTAGAGAATATAGATCCCAGAATTTAGAACATGGAATGCAGAACACAGAATTTAGAATATAGAATACAGAATACTGAATATAGAATATAGAATATAGAATGTAGAACACAGAATATAGAATATAGACTACGGAATGCAGAATATAGGATATAGTCTACGGAATGCAAAATATAGAATATAGAGTATGGAATGATGAACACAAATTATAGAATATTCAATAGAGAATATAGAACCCAGAATTAAGAACATGGAATGTAGAACACAGAATTTTGTATATAGAATACATAATACTGAATTTCGAATTTAGAGTATAGAATGTAGAACACAGAATATGGAATGTAGAATACGGAATGCAGAATATTGAATACACAATATACAATGTAGAACACAGAATTTAGAATATGGAAAAAAGAATATAGAAACCAGAATTTAGAACATGGATTGCAGAACACAGAATTTAGAATATAGAATACAGATTACTGAGTATAGAATTTACAATTTAGAATGTAGTACACAGAATTTAGAATATAGGGTATAGAATACTGAATATAGTATTTAGAATATACAATGTACAACACATAATATAGAATATAGATTACAGAATATAGCACAAAAAATTTAGAAGATGGAATGCACAACACAGAATTTAGAATACAGAATACCGAATACTGAATATAGAATATTAATATACAAAGTAGAACACAGAATTTAGAATAAACAATACAGAATACTTAATACAGGATTTAGAATATAGAATGTAGAACACAGACTATAGAATATAGAATATGGAATGCAGAATATAGAATACAGAATATAGAATATAGAACACAGAATATACTATATAGAATACAGAATACTGAATATAGAATTTAGAATATAGAATGTAGAACACAGAATATAGAATATAAAATACAGAATATGGAACACGAAATTTAGAACTTGGAATTCAGTACACAGAATTTAAAATATAGAACACCGAATACTGAAAATAGAATATGAATATACAATGTAGAACACAGAATATAGAATATAGAATACAGATTACTGAATATAGAATTTTGAATATAGAATGTAGAACACAGAATTTAGAATATAGAGTATAGAATACTGAATATAGAATTTGAATATAGAATGTAGAACACAGAATATAGAATATAGAATACAGAATATAGAACACAAAATTTAGAACATGGAATTAAGAACACAGAATTTAGAATATAGAAAAAAATACTGAATATAGAATTTCGAATATAGATTGTAGAACACAGAATTTACAATATAGAATAAAGAATACTGAATAAGAAATTTAGAATATAGAATGTAGAACACAGAATAAAGTATATAGAATAGAGAATAGAGAACTCCGAACTTTGAACACGGAAAGCAGAACACAGAATTTAGAATATAGAATACTGAATACTTAATATAAAATTTACAATATAGAATGTTGAACACAGAGTATAGAATATAGAATATGGAACACTGAATATAGAATTTAGAATATAGAATGTAGAACACAGAATATAGAATATAGAATACACAATATAGAACCCAAAATTTAGAACATGGAATGCAGAACAAAGAATTTAGAATATAGAATAACGAATACAAATATAGAATATGAATATACAGTGTAGAACACAGAATATAGAATGTAGAATACAGAATACTGAATATAGAATTTAGAATATAGAATGTAGAACACAGAATATAGAATATAGACAACGGAATGCAGAATATAGAATATAGAGTATAGAATGATGAACACAAATTATAGAATATACAATAGAGAATATAGAACCCAGAATTAAGAACATGGAATGTAGAACACAGAATTTAGAATATAGAATTCAGAATACTGAATTTCGAATTTAGAATATAGAATGTAGAACACAGAATATAGAATATAGACTACGGAATGCAGAATATAGGATATAGACTACGGAATGCAAAATATAGAATATAGAGTATAGAATGATGAACACAAATTATAGAATATACAATAGAGAATATAGAACCCAGAATTAAGAACATGGAATGTAGAACACAGAATTTTGTATATAGAATACATAATACTGAATTTCGAATTTAGAGTATAGAATGTAGAACACAGAATATGGAATGTAGAATACGGAATGCAGAATATTGAATACACAATATACAATGTAGAACACAGAATTTAGAATATGGAAAAAAGAATATAGAACCAGAATTTAGAACATGGATTCCTGAACACAGAATTTAGAATATAGAATACAGATTACTGAGTATAGAATTTACAATATAGAATGTAGTACACAAAATTTAGAATATAGGGTATAGAATACTGAATATAGTATTTAGAATATACAATGTACAACACATAATATAGAATATAGATTACAGAATATAGAACAAAAAATTTAGAAGATGGAATGCACAACACAGAATTTAGAATATAGAATACCGAATACTGAATATAGAATATTAATATACAATGTAGAACACAGAATTTAGAATAAACAATACAGAATACTTAATATACGATTTAGAATATAGAATGTAGAACACAGACTATAGAATATAGAATATGGAATGCAGAATATAGAATACAGAATATAGAATGTAGAACACAGAATATACTATATAGAATACAGAATACTGAATATAGAATTTAGAATATAGAATGTAGAACACAGAATATAGGATATAAAATACAGAATATGGAACACGAAATTTAGAACTTGGAATTCAGTACACAGAATTTAAAATATAGAACACCGAATACTGAAAATAGAATATGAATATACAATGTAGAACACAGAATATAGAATATAGAATACAGATTACTGAATATAGAATTTAGAATATAGAATGTAGAACACAGAATTTAGAATATAGAATATAGAATACTGAATATAGAATTTGAATATAGAATGTAGAACACAGAATATAGAATATAGAATACAGAATACTGAATACAGAATTTAGAATATACAAAGTAGAAAACAGAATATAGAATATGGAAAACAGAATAAAAAACCCAGAATTGAGAACATGGAATGAAGTACAGAGAATTTAGAATATAGAATACAGAATACTGAATATAGAATTTCAAATATAGAATGTTGAACAAAGAATTTAGAATATATAATAAAGAATACATAATATAGGATTTAGAATACAGAATGTAGAACACAGAATATAGAATATAGAACAGAGTATATGGAACCCAAAATTTAGAACATGGAATGCAGAACACACAATTTAGTATATAGAATACAGAATACTGAATATAGAATTTAGAATATAGAATTTAGAACACAGAATATGGAATGTAGGATACGAAATTCAGAATATTGTATACAGAATATACAATGTAGAACACAGAATTTAGAATATGGAAACCAGAATATAGAACACGGAGTTTAGAACATGGAATGTAGAACACAGAATTTATACTATAGAATACAGATTACTGAATATTGAATTTAGAATATAGAAAGTAGAACACAGAATTTAGTATATAGAATACTGAATACTAAATATAAAATTTAGAATATAGAATGTAGAACACAGAATTTAGAATACAGAGTATAGAATACTGAATGTAGAATTTAGAATATAGAATGTAGAACACATAATATAGAATATAGAATACGGAATGCAGAATATAGAATACAGAATATAGAATATATAACACAGAATATAGAATATGGAAAACAGAATACAAAACCCAGAATTGAGAAAATGGAATATAGAACATAGAATTTAGAATATAGAAAACAGAATACTGAATATAGAATTTCAAATATAGACTGTTGAACACAGAATTTAGAATACAGAAAACACAATACTGAATATAGAATTTAGAATATAGAATGAAAAACACAGAATATGGAATGTAGAATACGGAATGCAGAATATTGGATACAGAATATAGAATGTAGAACACAGAATTTAGAATATAGAGTATAGAATACTGAATATAGAATTTAGAATATAGAATGTAGAACACAGAATATAGAAAATAGAATACAGAATATAGAACAAAAAATTTAGAACATGGAATGCACAACACAGAATTTAGACTATAATATACCGAATACTGAATATAGAAAATGTATATAAAATGTACAACACAGAATTTAGAATACAGAATACAGAATACTGAATATAGAATTTAGAACACAGAATATGGAATGTACGAAGCGGAATGCAGAATATTGTATACAGAATATACAATGTAGAACACAGAATTTAGAATATGGAAAGCAGAATATGGAACACGGAATTTAGAAGAAGAATGCAGAACACAGAATTGAGAATATAGAATACAGATTACTGAATATTGAATTTAGAATATAGAAAGTAGAACACAGAATTTAGTGTATAGAATACAGAATACTGAATATAGAATTTAGAATATAGAATGAAGAACACAGTATTTAGATATAGAGTATAGAATACTGAATATAGAATTTAGAATATAGAATGTAGAACACAGAATTTAGAATATAGAATAAAGAATATAGAACACAAAATTTAGAACATGGAATTCAGAACAGAGAATTTAGAATATAGAATACCGAATACAAATATAGAATATGAATATGCAATGTAGAACACAGAATTTAGAATATAGAATACAGAATACTAAATATAGAATTTAGAATATAGAATGTAGAACACAGAATTTAGAATATAGAGTATAGAATACTGAATATAGAATTTAGAATATAGAATGTAGAACACAGAATATAGAATATGGAAAACAGAATACAAAACCCAGAATTGAGAAAATGGAATGAAGTACAGAGAATTTAGAATATAGAAAACAGAATACTGAATATAGAATTTCAAATATAGAATGTTGAACAAAGAATTTAGAATATAGAATAAAGAATACTGAATATTGAATTTAGTATATATAATGTAGAACACAGTATATAGAATATAGATTAGAGAATATAGAACCCAGAATTTAGAACATGAAATGCAGAACACAGAATTTAGAATATAGAATACAGAATACTGTACATAGAATATAGAGTATAGAATGTAGAACACAGAATATAGAATATAGGCTACAGAATTCAGAATATAGAATATAGAGTATAGAATGATGAACACAAATTTTAGAATATACAATAGAGAATATAGAACCCAGTATTAAGAACATGTAATGTAGAACACAGAATGTAGTATATAGAATACATAATACTGAATTTCGAATTTAGAATATGGAATGTAGAACAAGGAATATGGAATGTAGAAAACGGAATGCAGAATATTGAATACAGTATATAGAATGTAGTATACACAATTTAGAATATAGAGTATAGAATATTGATTATAGAATTTAGAATATACAATGCAGAACACATAATATAGAACATAGAATACAGAATATAGAACAAAAATTTAGAAGATGGAATGCACAACACAGAATTTAGACTATAGTATACCGAATACTGAATATAGAAAATGTATATAAAATGTACAACGCAGAATTTAGAATACAGAATACAGAATACTGAATATAGAATTTAGAATATACAATGTAGAACACAGAATATGAAATATAGAATACGGAATTCAGAATATAGAATACAGAATATAGAACACAAAAATTAGAAAATGGAATGCACAACAGAGAATTTAGAATATAGAATAACGAATACTAAATATAGAATATGAATATACAATGTTGAACACAGAATTTAGAATATAGAATAAAGAATACTGAATATAGAATTTAGAATATAGAATGTTGAACACAGTATAGAATATAGAATATGGAATACTGAATATAGAATTTAGAATATAGAATGTAGAACACAGAATATAGAATATAGAATATAGAATGCAGAATATAGAATACAGAATATAGAATGTAGAACACAGAATATAGAATATAGAATAGAGAATATGGAAAACAAAATTTAGAACATGGAATGCAGAATACGGAATTTAGAATATACAATACAGAACACTGAATATAGAATTTAGAATATAGAATTTAGAACACAGAATATGGAATGGAGAATACGGAATGCAGAATATTGTATACAGAATATACAATGTAGAACACAGAATTTAGAATATGGAAAGCAGAATGTAGAACAAGGAATTTAGAACATGCAATGCAGAACACAGTATTTAGAATATAAAATACAGATTACTGAATAACGAATTTAGAATATAGAAAGTAGAACACAGAATTTAGTGAATAGAATACAGAATACTGAATATAGAATTTAGAATATAGAATGTAGAACACAGAATTTAGAATATAGAGTATAGAATACTGAATATAGAATTTAGAATATAGAATGTAGAACATAGTATATAGAATATAGAATAAAGAATATAGAACCCAAAATTTAGAACATCGAATGCAGAACGCAGAATTTAGAATATAGAGTACCGAATACAAATATAGAATATGAATATGCAATTTAGAACACAGAATTTAGAATATAGAATACAGAATACTTAATATAGAATTTAGAATATACAATGTAAAACAAAGAAAATAGAATATAGAATACGGAATGCAGAAAATAGAATACAGAATATAGAATATAGAACACAGAATATAGAATACGGAAAACAGAATTCAAAACCCAGAATTGAGAAAATGGAATGAAGAACCGAGAATTTAGAATATAGAAAACAGAATACTGAATATAGAATTTCAAATATAGAATGTTGAACACAGAATATAGAATATAGAATAAAGAATAATGAATATTGAATTTAGAATATAAAATTTAGAACACAGTATATAGAATATAGATTAGAGAATATAGAACCCAGAATTTAGAACGTGGAATGCAGAACACAGAATTTAGAATATAGAAAACAGAATACTGAATATAGAATTAAGAATATAGAATGTAGAACACAGGATACAGTATATAGACTACGGAATGCAGAATATAGAATATAGAGTATAGAATGATGAACACAAATTCTAGAATATACAATAGAGAATATAGAACCCAGAATTAAGAACATGGAATGTAGAACAGAGAATGTAGTATATAGAATACATAATACAGAATTTCGAATTTAGAGTATAGAATGTAGAACACAGAATATGGAATGTAGAATACGGAATGCAGAATACTGAATACAGAATATAGAATGTAAAACAAGAATTTAGAATATGGAAAAAAGAATGTAGAAACCAGAATTTAGAACATGGATTGCAGAACACAGAATTTAGAATATAGAATACAGATTACTGAATATAGAGTTTAGAATAGAGAATGTAGTACACAGAATTTAGAATATAGGGTATAGAATACTGAATATAGTATTTAGAATATACAATGTACAAGACATAATATAGAATATAGATTACAGAATATAGAACAAAAAATTTAGAAGATGGAATTCACAACACAGAATTTAGAATATAGAATAACGAATACTGAATATAGAATATGAATATAAACTGTAGAAAACAGAATTTAGAATACAGAATACAGAATACTGAATATAGTTTTTAGAATATACAATGTAGAACACAGAATATGAAATATAGAATACGGAATCCAGAATATAGAATACAGAATATAGAACACATAATTTAGAAAATGGAATACACAACACAGAATTTAGAATATAGAATACCGAATACTGAATATAGAATATGAATATACAATGTTGAACACAGAATTTAGAATATAGAATTAAGAAAACTGAACATTGAATTTAGAATATAGAATGTAGAACACAGTATATAGAATATAGATTAGAGAATATAGATCCCAGAATTTAGAACATGGAATGCAGAACACAGAATTTAGAATATAGAATACAGAATACTGAATATAGAATATAGAATATAGAATGTAGAACACAGAATATAGAATATAGACTACGGAATGCAGAATATAGGATATAGTCTACGGAATGCAAAATATAGAATATAGAGTATGGAATGATGAACACAAATTATAGAATATTCAATAGAGAATATAGAACCCAGAATTAAGAACATGGAATGTAGAACACAGAATTTTGTATATAGAATACATAATACTGAATTTCGAATTTAGAGTATAGAATGTAGAACACAGAATATGGAATGTAGAATACGGAATGCAGAATATTGAATACACAATATACAATGTAGAACACAGAATTTAGAATATGGAAAAAAGAATATAGAAACCAGAATTTAGAACATGGATTGCAGAACACAGAATTTAGAATATAGAATACAGATTACTGAGTATAGAATTTACAATTTAGAATGTAGTACACAGAATTTAGAATATAGGGTATAGAATACTGAATATAGTATTTAGAATATACAATGTACAACACATAATATAGAATATAGATTACAGAATATAGCACAAAAAATTTAGAAGATGGAATGCACAACACAGAATTTAGAATACAGAATACCGAATACTGAATATAGAATATTAATATACAAAGTAGAACACAGAATTTAGAATAAACAATACAGAATACTTAATACAGGATTTAGAATATAGAATGTAGAACACAGACTATAGAATATAGAATATGGAATGCAGAATATAGAATACAGAATATAGAATATAGAACACAGAATATACTATATAGAATACAGAATACTGAATATAGAATTTAGAATATAGAATGTAGAACACAGAATATAGAATATAAAATACAGAATATGGAACACGAAATTTAGAACTTGGAATTCAGTACACAGAATTTAAAATATAGAACACCGAATACTGAAAATAGAATATGAATATACAATGTAGAACACAGAATATAGAATATAGAATACAGATTACTGAATATAGAATTTTGAATATAGAATGTAGAACACAGAATTTAGAATATAGAGTATAGAATACTGAATATAGAATTTGAATATAGAATGTAGAACACAGAATATAGAATATAGAATACAGAATATAGAACACAAAATTTAGAACATGGAATTAAGAACACAGAATTTAGAATATAGAAAAAAATACTGAATATAGAATTTCGAATATAGATTGTAGAACACAGAATTTACAATATAGAATAAAGAATACTGAATAAGAAATTTAGAATATAGAATGTAGAACACAGAATAAAGTATATAGAATAGAGAATAGAGAACTCCGAACTTTGAACACGGAAAGCAGAACACAGAATTTAGAATATAGAATACTGAATACTTAATATAAAATTTACAATATAGAATGTTGAACACAGAGTATAGAATATAGAATATGGAACACTGAATATAGAATTTAGAATATAGAATGTAGAACACAGAATATAGAATATAGAATACACAATATAGAACCCAAAATTTAGAACATGGAATGCAGAACAAAGAATTTAGAATATAGAATAACGAATACAAATATAGAATATGAATATACAGTGTAGAACACAGAATATAGAATGTAGAATACAGAATACTGAATATAGAATTTAGAATATAGAATGTAGAACACAGAATATAGAATATAGACAACGGAATGCAGAATATAGAATATAGAGTATAGAATGATGAACACAAATTATAGAATATACAATAGAGAATATAGAACCCAGAATTAAGAACATGGAATGTAGAACACAGAATTTAGAATATAGAATTCAGAATACTGAATTTCGAATTTAGAATATAGAATGTAGAACACAGAATATAGAATATAGACTACGGAATGCAGAATATAGGATATAGACTACGGAATGCAAAATATAGAATATAGAGTATAGAATGATGAACACAAATTATAGAATATACAATAGAGAATATAGAACCCAGAATTAAGAACATGGAATGTAGAACACAGAATTTTGTATATAGAATACATAATACTGAATTTCGAATTTAGAGTATAGAATGTAGAACACAGAATATGGAATGTAGAATACGGAATGCAGAATATTGAATACACAATATACAATGTAGAACACAGAATTTAGAATATGGAAAAAAGAATATAGAACCAGAATTTAGAACATGGATTGCTGAACACAGAATTTAGAATATAGAATACAGATTACTGAGTATAGAATTTACAATATAGAATGTAGTACACAAAATATAGAATATAGGGTATAGAATACTGAATATAGTATTTAGAATATACAATGTACAACACATAATATAGAATATAGATTACAGAATATAGAACAAAAAATTTAGAAGATGGAATGCACAACACAGAATTTAGAATATAGAATACCGAATACTGAATATAGAATATTAATATACAATGTAGAACACAGAATTTAGAATAAACAATACAGAATACTTAATATACGATTTAGAATATAGAATGTAGAACACAGACTATAGAATATAGAATATGGAATGCAGAATATAGAATACAGAATATAGAATGTAGAACACAGAATATACTATATAGAATACAGAATACTGAATATAGAATTTAGAATATAGAATGTAGAACACAGAATATAGGATATAAAATACAGAATATGGAACACGAAATTTAGAACTTGGAATTCAGTACACAGAATTTAAAATATAGAACACCGAATACTGAAAATAGAATATGAATATACAATGTAGAACACAGAATATAGAATATAGAATACAGATTACTGAATATAGAATTTAGAATATAGAATGTAGAACACAGAATTTAGAATATAGAATATAGAATACTGAATATAGAATTTGAATATAGAATGTAGAACACAGAATATAGAATATAGAATACAGAATATAGAACACAAAATTTAGAACATGGATGGAAAACACAGAATTTAGAATATAGAAAAAAATACTGAATATAGAATTTCGAATATAGATTGTAGAACATAGAATTTACAATATGGAATAAAGAATACTGAACACGAAAATTAGAATATAGAATGTAGAACACAGAATAAAGAATATAGAATAGAAAATAGAGAACTCCGAACATTGAACACTGAAAGCAGAACACAGAATTTAGAATATAGAATACTGAATACTTAATATAAAATTTACAATATAGAATGTTGAACACAGAGTATAGAATATAGAATACGGAACACTGAATATAGAATTTAGAATATAGAATGTAGAACACAGAATATAGAATATAGAATACACAATATAGAACCCAAAATTTAGAACATGGAATGCAGAACAGAGAATTTAGAATATAGAATATCGAATACAAATATAGAATATGAATATACAGTGTAGAACACAGAATTTAGAATGTAGAATACAGAATACTGAATATAGAATTTAGAATATAGAATGTAGAACACAGAATATAGAATATAGACAACGGAATGCAGAATATAGAATATAGAGTATAGAATGATGAACACAAATTTTAGAATATACAATAGAGAATATAGAACCCAGAATTAAGAACATGTAATGTAGAACACAGAATGTAGTATATAGAATACATAATACTGAATTTTGAATTTAGAATATAGAATGTAGAACACAGAATATGGAATGAAGGATACGAAATGCAGAATATTGAATACAGAATATACAATGTAGAACACAGTGTATAGAATATAGAATAGAGAATATAGAAACCAGAATTTAGAACATGGAATTCAGAACACAGAATTTAGAATATAGTTACAGAATACTTTAAATACAATTTAGAATATAAAATGTAGAACACAGAATATAGAATGTACAATACGGAATGCAGAATATAGGATATATTATATAGAATGATGAACACAAATTATAGAATATAGAATAGAGAATATAGAACTCAGAATTAAGAACATGGAATGTAGAACACAGAATTAAGGTTATAAAATATAGAATACTGAATATAGAATTTAGAATATAGAATGTAGAACACAGAATATAGAATATAGAATGCAGAATATAGAACACAAAATTTAGAACATGGAATGCACAACACAGAATTTAGAATATAGAATACGGAATACTGAATATAGTGAATGAATATACAATATAGAACACAGAATTTAGAATATAGAATACAGAATAGTTAATATCGAATTTAGAATATAGAATGAAGAACACAGAATATGGAATGTAGAATACATAATGCAGAATATTGGATACAGAATATAGAATGTAGAACACAGAATTTAGAATATAGAGTATAGAATACTGAATATAGAATTTAGAATATAGAATGTAGAACAAAGAATATAGAAAATTGAATACAGAATATAGAACACAAAATTTAGAACATGGAATGCACAACACAGAATTTAGAATATAGAATACGGAATACTGAATATAGATTATGAATATACAATGTTGAACATAGAATTTAGAATATAGAATAAAGAATACTGAATATAGAATTTAGAATATAGAATGTTGAACACAGAATATGGAATGTAGAATACGAAATGCAGAATATTGTTTACAGAATATAGAATGTAGAACACATTATATAGAATATAGATTACAGAATATAGAAACCAAAATTTAGAACATGGAATTCAGAGCACAGAATTTATTATATAGAATACAGAATAATTTATATAGAATTTAGAATATAAAATGTAGAACACAGAATATAGAATTTAGACTACGAAATGCATAATATAGGATATAGTATATAGAATGATGAACACAAAATATAGAATATAGAATAGAGAATATAGAACCCAGAATTAAGAACATGGAAGGTAGAACACAGAATTAAGAATATAGAATACATAATACTGAATTTTGAATTTAGAATATAGAATGTAGAACACAGAATATGGAATGTAGAATACGGAATGCAGAATATTGTATACAGGATATAGAATGTAGAACACAAAATTTAGAACATGGAATGCACAACACAGAATTTAGAATATAGAATACCGAATATTGAATATAGAATATGAATATAAAATGTAGAAAACAGAATTTAGAATACAGAATACAGAATACTGAATATAGAATTTAGAATATACAATGTAGAACACAGAATATGAAATATAGAATACGGAATCCAGAATATAGAATACAGAATATAGAACACATAATTTAGAAAATGGAATACACAACACAGAATTTAGAATATAGAATACCGAATACTGAATACAGAATATGAATATACAAAGTTGAACACAGAATTTAGAATATAGAATAAAGAATACTGAACATTGAATTTAGAAAATAGAATGTAGAACACAGTATATAGAATATAGATTAGAGGATATAGATCCCAGAATTTAGAACATGGAATGCAGAACACAGAATTTAGAATATAGAATACAGAATACTGAATATAAAATATAGAATATAGAATGTAGAACACAGAATATAGAATATAGAGTACGGAATGCAGAATATAGAATAAAGACTACGGAATGCAAAATAGAGAATATAGAGTATAGAATGATGAACACAAATTATAGAATATACAATAGAGAATATAGAACCCAGAATTAAGAACATGGAATGTAGAACACAGAATTTTGTATATAGAATACATAATACTGAATCTCGAATTTAGAGTATAGAATGAAGAACACAGAATATGGAATGTAGAATACAGAATGCAGAATATTGAATACACAATATATAATGTAGAACCCAGAATTTAGAATATGGAAAAAAGAATATAGAAACCAGAATTTAGAACATGGATTGCAGAACACAGAATTTAGAATATACAATACAAATTACTGAATATAAAATTTAGAATATAGAATGTAGTACACAGAATTTAGAATATAGGGTATAGAATACTGAATATAGTATTTAGAATATACAATGTACAACAGATAATATAGAATATAGATTACAGAATATAGAACAAAATATTTAGAAGTTGGAATGCACAACACAGAATTTAGAGTATAGAATACCGAATACTGAATATAGAATATGAATATAAAATGTAGAAAACAGAATTTAGAATACAGAATACAGAATACTGAATATAGAATTTAGAATATACAATGTAGAACACAGAATATGAAATATAGAATATGGAATCCAGAATATAGAATACAGAATATAGAACACATAATTTAGAAAATGGAATACACAACACAGAATTTAGAATATAGAATACCGAATACTTAATTTAGAATATGAATATACAATGTTGAACACAGAATTTAGAATATAGAATAAAGAATACTGAATATTGAATTTAGAATATAGAATGTAGAACACAGTATATATAATATATATTAGAGAATATAGATCCCAGAAGTTAGAACATGGAATGCAGAACACAGAATTAAGAATATAGAATACAGAATACTGAATATAGAACATAGAATATAGAATGTAGAACACAGAATGTAGAATATAGACTACGGAATGCAGAATATAGAATATAGACTACGGAATGCAAAATATAGAATATAGAGTATAGAATGATGAACACAAATTATAGAATATACAATAGAGAATATAGAACCCAGAATTAAGAACATGGAATGTAGAACACAGAATTTTGTATATAGAATACATAATACTGAATTTCGAATTTAGAGTATAGAATGTAGAACACAGAATATGGAATGTAGAATACGGAATGCAGAATATTGAATACACAATATACAATGTAGAACACAGAATTTAGAATACGGAAAAAAGAATATAAAAACCAGAATTTAGAACATGGATTGCAGAACACAGAATTTAGAATATAGAATACAGATTACTGAATATAGAATTTCGAATATAGATTGTAGAACACAGAATTTACAATATAGAATAAAGAATACTGAATACGAAATTTAGAATATAGAATGTAGAACACAGAATAAAGAATAGAGAATAGAGAATAGAGAACTCTAACTTTGAACACGGAAAGCAGAACACAGAATTTAGAATATAGAATACTGAATACTTAATATAAAATTTACAATATAGAATGTTGAACACAGAGTATAGAATATAGAATACGGAACACTGAATATAGAATTTAGAATATATAATATAGAACACAGAATATAGAATATAGAATAAAGAATATAGAACCCAAAATTTAGAACATGGAATGCAGAACAGAGAATTTAGAATATAGAATACCGAATACAAATATAGAATATGAATATACAATGTAGAACACAGAATTAAGAATGTAGAATACAGATTACTGAATATAGAATTTAGAATATACAATGTAGAACACAGAATATAGAATATGGAAAACAGAATACCAAACCCAGAATTGAGAACATGGAATGTAATACAGAGAATTTCGAATATAGAAAACAGAACACTGAATATAGAATTTAGAATATAGAATGAAAGACACAGAATATGGAATGTAGAGTACGGAATGCAGAATATAGAATACAGAATATAGAACACAAAATTTAGAACATGGAATGCACAAGACAAAATTTAGAATATAGAATACCGAATACTGAATATAGAATATGAATATACATGGTAGAACACATAATTTAGAATATAGAATAGAGAATACTGAATATAGAATTAAGAATATACAATGTAGAAGACAGAATATAGAATATAGAATACAGAAAATAGAATGTAGAACACAGAGTATAGAATATGGAAAACAGAACACAAAACCCAGAATTGAGAACATGGAATGCAGAACACGGAATTTAGAATATAGAAAAAAAAATACTGAATATAGAATTTCGAATATAGATTGTAGAACACAGAATTTACAATATAGAATAAAGAATACTGAATACAAAATTTAGAATATAGAATGTAGAACACAGAATATAGAATAGAGAATAGAGGAGAGAGAACTCAGAATTTAGAACACGGAAAGCAGAAGAAAGAATTTATAATATAGAATACTGAATACTTAACATAAAATTTACAATATAGAAAGTTGAACACAGAATATAGAATATAGAATACGGAATACTGAATATAGAATTTAGAATATACAATGTAGAACACAGAATATAGAATATAGAATACGGAATGCAGAATATAGAATACAGAATATAGATTTTAGAACACAGAAAATAGACTATAGAATACAGAATATAGAAAGCAAAATTTAGAACATGGCATGCAGAACAGAGAATTTAGAATATAGAATACAGAATACTGAATATAGAATTTAGAATATAGATTGGAGAGCAAAGAATATAAAATATAGACTACAGAATGCAGAATATAATATATAGAGTATAGAATGATGAACACAAATTATAGAATATAGAATAGAGAATATAGAACCCAGAATTAAGGACATGGAATGTAGAACACAGAATTTATAATATAGAATACAGAATACTGAATTTCGAATTTAGAATATAGAATGTAGAACACAGAATATGGAATGTAGAATACGGAATGCAGAATATTGAATACAGAATATAGAATTTAGAACACAGTATATAGAATATAGATTAGAGAATATAGAAACCAGAATTTAGAACGTGGAATTCAGAGCACAGAATTTAGAATATAGAATACAGAATACTTTATATAAAATTTAGAATATAAAATGTAGAACACAGAATATAGAATATGGACTACGAAATGCAAAATATAGGATATAGTATATAGAATGATGAACACAAATTATAGAATATAGAATAGAGAATATAGAACCCACAAATAAGAACATGGAATGTAGAACACAGAATTAAGAATATAGAATACATAATACTGAATTTTGAATATAGAATATAGACTGTAGAACACAGAATATGGAATGTAGAATACGGAATGCAGAATATTGAATACAGGATATAGAATGTAGAACACAGAGTTTGGAAAATGGAACAAAGAATATAGAAACCAGAATTTAGAACATGGAATGCAGAACACAGAATTTAGAATATAGAATACAGATTACTGAATATAGAAATAAGAATATACAATGTAGAACACAGAATTTAGAATATAGCGTATAGAATACTGAATATAGAATTTAGAATATAGAATGTAGAACACAGAATATAGAATATAGAATACAGAAAATAGAACCCAATATTTAGAACATGGAATGCAGAACAGAGAATTTAGAATATAGAATACCGAATACAAATAGAGAATATGAATATACAATGTAGAACACAGAATTTAGAATATAGAATACAGAATACTGAATACAGAATTTAGAATATACAAAGTAGAAAACAGAATATAGAATATGGAAAACAGAATAAAAAACCCAGAATTGAGAACATGGAATGAAGTACAGAGAATTTAGAATATAGAATACAGAATACTGAATATAGAATTTCAAATATAGAATGTTGAACAAAGAATTTAGAATATATAATAAAGAATACATAATATAGGATTTAGAATACAGAATGTAGAACACAGAATATAGAATATAGAACAGAGTATATGGAACCCAAAATTTAGAACATGGAATGCAGAACACACAATTTAGTATATAGAATACAGAATACTGAATATAGAATTTAGAATATAGAATTTAGAACACAGAATATGGAATGTAGGATACGAAATTCAGAATATTGTATACAGAATATACAATGTAGAACACAGAATTTAGAATATGGAAACCAGAATATAGAACACGGAGTTTAGAACATGGAATGTAGAACACAGAATTTATACTATAGAATACAGATTACTGAATATTGAATTTAGAATATAGAAAGTAGAACACAGAATTTAGTATATAGAATACTGAATACTAAATATAAAATTTAGAATATAGAATGTAGAACACAGAATTTAGAATACAGAGTATAGAATACTGAATGTAGAATTTAGAATATAGAATGTAGAACACATAATATAGAATATAGAATACGGAATGCAGAATATAGAATACAGAATATAGAATATATAACACAGAATATAGAATATGGAAAACAGAATACAAAACCCAGAATTGAGAAAATGGAATATAGAACATAGAATTTAGAATATAGAAAACAGAATACTGAATATAGAATTTCAAATATAGACTGTTGAACACAGAATTTAGAATACAGAAAACACAATACTGAATATAGAATTTAGAATATAGAATGAAAAACACAGAATATGGAATGTAGAATACGGAATGCAGAATATTGGATACAGAATATAGAATGTAGAACACAGAATTTAGAATATAGAGTATAGAATACTGAATATAGAATTTAGAATATAGAATGTAGAACACAGAATATAGAAAATAGAATACAGAATATAGAACAAAAAATTTAGAACATGGAATGCACAACACAGAATTTAGACTATAATATACCGAATACTGAATATAGAAAATGTATATAAAATGTACAACACAGAATTTAGAATACAGAATACAGAATACTGAATATAGAATTTAGAACACAGAATATGGAATGTACGAAGCGGAATGCAGAATATTGTATACAGAATATACAATGTAGAACACAGAATTTAGAATATGGAAAGCAGAATATGGAACACGGAATTTAGAAGAAGAATGCAGAACACAGAATTGAGAATATAGAATACAGATTACTGAATATTGAATTTAGAATATAGAAAGTAGAACACAGAATTTAGTGTATAGAATACAGAATACTGAATATAGAATTTAGAATATAGAATGTAGAACACAGTATTTAGATATAGAGTATAGAATACTGAATATAGAATTTAGAATATAGAATGTAGAACACAGAATTTAGAAAATAGAATAAAGAATATAGAACACAAAATTTAGAACATGGAATTCAGAACAGAGAATTTAGAATATAGAATACCGAATACAAATATAGAATATGAATATGCAATGTAGAACACAGAATTTAGAATATAGAATACAGAATACTAAATATAGAATTTAGAATATAGAATGTAGAACACAGAATTTAGAATATAGAGTATAGAATACTGAATATAGAATTTAGAATATAGAATGTAGAACACAGAATATAGAATACGGAAAACAGAATTCAAAACCCAGAATTGAGAAAATGGAATGAAGAACCGAGAATTTAGAATATAGAAAACAGAATACTGAATATAGAATTTCAAATATACAATGTTGAACACAGAATATAGAATATAGAATAAAGAATAATGAATATTGAATTTAGAATATAAAATGTAGAACACAGTATATAGAATATAGATTAGAGAATATAGAACCCAGAATTTAGAACGTGGAATGCAGAACACAGAATTTAGAATATAGAATACAGAATACTGAATATAGAATATAGAGTATAGAATGTAGAACACAGAATATAGTATATAGACTACGGAATGCAGAATATAGAATATAGAGTATAGAATGATGAACACAAATTTTAGAATATACAATAGAGAATATAGAACCCAGAATTAAGAACATGGAATGTAGAACACAGAATTTTGTATATAGAATACATAATACAGAATTTCGAATTTAGAGTATAGAATATAGAACACAGAATATGGAATGTAGAATACGGAATGCAGAATACTGAATACAGAATATAGAATGTAAAACAAGAATTTAGAATATGGGAAAAAGAATGTAGAAAACAGAATTTAGAACTTGGATTGCAGAACACAGAATTTAGAATATAGAATACAGATTACTGAATATAGAGTTTAGAATAGAGAATGTAGTACACAGAATTTAGAATATAGAGTATAGAATACTGAATATAGAATTTAGAATATAGAATGTAGAACACATAATAAAGAATATAGAATACAGAATATAGAACAAAAAATTTAGAAGATGGAATGCACAACACAGAATTTAGAATATAGAATACCGAATACTGAATATAGAATATTAATATACAATGTAGAACACAGAATTTAGTATATACAATACAGAATACTTAATATAGGATTTAGAATATAGAATGTAGAACACGGACTATAGAATATACAATATGGAATGCAGAATATAGAATACAGAATATAGAATGTAGAACACAGAATACAGAATATAGAATAGAGTATATGGAACAAAAATTTAGAACGTGGAATGCAGAACACAGAATTTAGAATACAGAATACAGAATACTGAATATAGAATTTAGAACACAGAATATGGAATGTAGGATACGGAATGCAGAATATTGCATACAGAATATACAATGTAGAACACAGAATTTAGAATATGGAAAGCAGAATATGGAACACGGAATTTAGAAGAAAATGCAGAACACAGAATTTAGAATATACAATACAGAATACTGAATATAGAATTTAGAATATAGAATGTAGAACACAGAATTTAGAATATAGAGTATAGAATACTGAATATAGGATTTAGAATATAGAATGTAGAACACAGAATTTAGAATAAAGAATAAAGAATATAGAACACAAAATTTAGAACTTGGAATTCAGAACAGAGAATTTAGAATATAGAATACCGAATACAAATATAGAATATGAATATGCAATGTAGAACACAGAATTTAGATTGTAGAATACAGAATACGGAATATAGTATTTAGAATATACAAGTAGAACACAGAATATAGTATATAGAATACGGAATGCAGTATATAGAATACAGAATATAGAATATAGAACACAGAATATAGAATATGGAAAACAGAATACAAAACCCAGAATTGAGAACATGGAATGAAGTACAGAGAATTTAGAATATAGAAAACAGAATACTGAATATAGAATTTCAAATATAGAATGTTGAACAAAGAATTTAGGGTATAGAATAAAGAATACTGAATATTGAATTTAGAATATAGAATGTAGAACACAGTATATAGAATATAGATTAGAAAATATAGAACCCAGAATTTAGAACATGGAATGCAGAACACAGAATTTAGAATATAGAATACACAATACTGAATATAGAATATAGAGTATAGAATGCAGAACACAGAATATATTATATAGACTACGGAATGCAGAATATAGAATATAGAGTATAGAATGATGAACACAAATTTTAGAATATACAATAGAGAATATAGAACCCAGAATTAAGAACATGAATTCTCGAACACAGAATGTAGTATATAGAATACATAATAATGAATTTCGAATTTAGAGTATAGAATGTAGAACACAGAATATGGAATGTAGAATACGGAAGGCAGAATATTGAATACAGAATATAGAATTTAGAACACAGTATATAGAATATAGATTAGAGAAAATAGAAACCACAATTTAGAACATGGAATGCAGAACACAGAATTTCGAATATAGAATACAGAATATTTCTGTACAATTTAGCATATAAAATGTAGAACACAGAATATAGAATGTAGACTACAGAATGCAGAATATAGGATATAGTATATAGAATGATGAACACAAATTATAGGATATAGAATAGAGAATATAGAACTCAGAATTAAGAACATGGAATGTAGAACACAGAATTAAGAATATAGAATATAGAATACTGAATATAGAATTTAGAATATAGAATGTAGAACACAGAATATAGAATATAGAATACAGAATATAGAACACAATATTTAGAACATGGAATGCACAAGACAGAATTTAGAATATAGAATACGGAATACTGAATATAGAGTATGAATATACAATATAGAACACAGAATTTAGAATATAGGATACAGAATAATTAATATCGAATTTAGAATATAGAATGAAGAACACAGAATATGGAATGTAGAATACAGAATGCAGAATATTGGATACAGAATATTGAATGTAGAACACAGAATTTAGAATATAGAGTTTAGAATACTGAATGTAGAATTAAGAATATAGAATGTAGAACACAGTATATAGAAAATAGAATACAGAATATAGAACACAAAATTTAGAACATGGAATGCACAACACAGAATTTAGAATATAGAATACCGAATACTGAATATAGAATATGAATACAAAATATAGAACACAGAATTTAGAATACAGAATAAAGAATACTAAATATAGAATTTCGAATATAGAATGTAGAACACAGAATATAGAATATAGAATATGGAATGCAGAATATAGAATACAGAATATAGAATGTTGAACACAGAATATAGAATATAGAATAGAGTATATGGAAACCAAAATTTAGAACATGGAATGCAGAATACAGATTTTAGAATATAGAATACAGATTACTGAATATAGAATTTAGAATATAGAATGTAGAACACATAATATAGAATATAGAATGCAGAATATAGAACAAAAGAATTAGAAGATGGAATGCACAACACAGAATTTAGAATATAGAATACCGAATACTGAATATAGAATATTAATATACAATGTAGAACACAGAATTTAGAATATACAATACAAAATACTTAATATAGGATTTAGAATATAGAATGTAGAACACAGACTATAGAATATAGAATATGGAATGCAGAATATAGTATACAGAATATAGAATGTAGAACACAGAATACAGAATATAGAATAGAGTATATGGAACAAAAATTTAGAACGTGGAATGCAGAACACACAATTTGGAAAATAGAATACAGAATACTGAATATAGAATTTAGAACACAGAATATGGAATGTACGATACGGAATGCAGAATATTGTATACGGAATATACAATGTAGAACACAGAATTTAGAATATGGAAAGCAGAATATGGAACACGGAATTTAGAAGAAGAATGCAGAACACAGAATTGAGAATATAGAATACAGATTACTGAATATTGAATTTAGAATATAGAAAGTAGAACACAGAATTTAGTGTATAGAATACAGAATACTGAATATAGAATTTAGAATATAGAATGTAGAACACAGTATTTAGATATAGAGTATAGAATACTGAATATAGAATTTAGAATATAGAATGTAGAACACAGAATATAGAATATGGAAAGCAGAATATGGAACACGGAATTTAGAAGAAGAATGCAGAACACAGAATTTAGAATATAGAATACAGATTACTGAATATTGAATTTAGAATATAGAAAGTAGAACACAGAATTTAGTGTATAGAATACAGAATACTGAATATAGAATTTAGAATATAGAATGTAGAACACAGTATTTAGATATAGAGTATAGAATACTGAATATAGAATTTAGAATATAGAATGTAGAACACAGAATATAGAATATGGAAAACAGAATACAAAACCCAGAATTGAGAAAATGGAATGAAGTACAGAGAATTTAGAATATAGAAAACAGAATACTGAATATAGAATTTCAAATATAGAATGTTGAACAAAGAATTTAGAATATAGAATAAAGAATACTGAATATTGAATTTAGTATATATAATGTAGAACACAGTATATAGAATATAGATTAGAGAATATAGAACCCAGAATTTAGAACATGGAATGCAGAACACAGAATTTAGAATATAGAATACAGAATACTGTACATAGAATATAGAGTATAGAATGTAGAACACAGAATATAGAATATAGGCTACAGAATTCAGAATATAGAATATAGAGTATAGAATGATGAACACAAATTTTAGAATATACAATAGAGAATATAGAACCCAGTATTAAGAACATGTAATGTAGAACACAGAATGTAGTATATAGAATACATAATACTGAATTTCGAATTTAGAATATGGAATGTAGAACAAGGAATATGGAATGTAGAAAACGGAATGCAGAATATTGAATACAGTATATAGAATGTAGTATACACAATTTAGAATATAGAGTATAGAATATTGATTATAGAATTTAGAATATACAATGCAGAACACATAATATAGAACATAGAATACAGAATATAGAACAAAAATTTAGAAGATGGAATGCACAACACAGAATTTAGACTATAGTATACCGAATACTGAATATAGAAAATGTATATAAAATGTACAACGCAGAATTTAGAATACAGAATACAGAATACTGAATATAGAATTTAGAATATACAATGTAGAACACAGAATATGAAATATAGAATACGGAATTCAGAATATAGAATACAGAATATAGAACACAAAAATTAGAAAATGGAATGCACAACAGAGAATTTAGAATATAGAATAACGAATACTAAATATAGAATATGAATATACAATGTTGAACACAGAATTTAGAATATAGAATAAAGAATACTGAATATAGAATTTAGAATATAGAATGTTGAACACAGTATAGAATATAGAATATGGAATACTGAATATAGAATTTAGAATATAGAATGTAGAACACAGAATATAGAATATAGAATATAGAATGCAGAATATAGAATACAGAATATAGAATGTAGAACACAGAATATAGAATATAGAATAGAGAATATGGAAAACAAAATTTAGAACATGGAATGCAGAATACGGAATTTAGAATATACAATACAGAACACTGAATATAGAATTTAGAATATAGAATTTAGAACACAGAATATGGAATGGAGAATACGGAATGCAGAATATTGTATACAGAATATACAATGTAGAACACAGAATTTAGAATATGGAAAGCAGAATGTAGAACAAGGAATTTAGAACATGCAATGCAGAACACAGAATTTAGAATATAAAATACAGATTACTGAATAACGAATTTAGAATATAGAAAGTAGAACACAGAATTTAGTGTATAGAATACAGAATACTGAATATAGAATTTAGAATATAGAATGTAGAACACAGAATTTAGAATATAGAGTATAGAATACTGAATATAGAATTTAGAATATAGAATGTAGAACATAGTATATAGAATATAGAATAAAGAATATAGAACCCAAAATTTAGAACATCGAATGCAGAACGCAGAATTTAGAATATAGAATACCGAATACAAATATAGAAAATGAATATGCAATTTAGAACACAGAATTTAGAATATAGAATACAGAATACTGAATATAGAATTTAGAATATACAATGTAAAACAAAGAATATAGAATATAGAATACGGAATGTAGAATATAGAATACAGAATATAGAATATAGAACACAGAATATAGAATACGGAAAACAGAATTCAAAACCCAGAATTGAGAACATGGAATGAAGAACCGAGAATTTAGAATATAGAAAACAGAATACTGAATATAGAATTTCAAATATAGAATGTTGAACACAGAATATAGAATATAGAATAAAGAATAATGAATATTGAATTTAGAATATAAAATGTAGAACACAGTATATAGAATATAGATTAGAGAATATAGAACCCAGAATTTAGAACGTGGAATGCAGAACACAGAATTTAGAATATAGAATACAGAATACTGAATATAGAATATAGAGTATAGAATGTAGAACACAGAATATAGTATATAGACTACGGAATGCAGAATATAGAATATAGAGTATAGAATGATGAACACAAATTTTAGAATATACAATAGAGAATATAGAACCCAGAATTAAGAACATGGAATGTAGAACACAGAATTTTGTATATAGAATACATAATACAGAATTTCGAATTTAGAGTATAGAATATAGAACACAGAATATGGAATGTAGAATACGGAATGCAGAATACTGAATACAGAATATAGAATGTAAAACAAGAATTTAGAATATGGGAAAAAGAATGTAGAAAACAGAATTTAGAACATGGATTGCAGAACACAGAATTTAGAATATAGAATACAGATTACTGAATATAGAGTTTAGAATAGAGAATGTAGTACACAGAATTTAGAATATAGAGTATAGAATACTGAATATAGAATTTAGAATATAGAATGTAGAACACATAATAAAGAATATAGAATACAGAATATAGAACAAAAAATTTAGAAGATGGAATGCACAACACAGAATTTAGAATATAGAATACCGAATACTGAATATAGAATATTAATATACAATGTAGAACACAGAATTTAGTATATACAATACAGAATACTTAATATAGGATTTAGAATATAGAATGTAGAACACGGACTATAGAATATACAATATGGAATGCAGAATATAGAATACAGAATATAGAATGTAGAACACAGAATACAGAATATAGAATAGAGTATATGGAACAAAAATTTAGAACGTGGAATGCAGAACACAGAATTTAGAATACAGAATACAGAATACTGAATATAGAATTTAGAACACAGAATATGGAATGTAGGATACGGAATGCAGAATATTGCATACAGAATATACAATGTAGAACACAGAATTTAGAATATGGAAAGCAGAATATGGAACACGGAATTTAGAAGAAAATGCAGAACACAGAATTTAGAATATACAATACAGAATACTGAATATAGAATTTAGAATATAGAATGTAGAACACAGAATTTAGAATATAGAGTATAGAATACTGAATATAGGATTTAGAATATAGAATGTAGAACACAGAATTTAGAATAAAGAATAAAGAATATAGAACACAAAATTTAGAACTTGGAATTCAGAACAGAGAATTTAGAATATAGAATACCGAATACAAATATAGAATATGAATATGCAATGTAGAACACAGAATTTAGATTGTAGAATACAGAATACGGAATATAGTATTTAGAATATACAAGTAGAACACAGAATATAGTATATAGAATACGGAATGCAGTATATAGAATACAGAATATAGAATATAGAACACAGAATATAGAATATGGAAAACAGAATACAAAACCCAGAATTGAGAACATGGAATGAAGTACAGAGAATTTAGAATATAGAAAACAGAATACTGAATATAGAATTTCAAATATAGAATGTTGAACAAAGAATTTAGGGTATAGAATAAAGAATACTGAATATTGAATTTAGAATATAGAATGTAGAACACAGTATATAGAATATAGATTAGAAAATATAGAACCCAGAATTTAGAACATGGAATGCAGAACACAGAATTTAGAATATAGAATACACAATACTGAATATAGAATATAGAGTATAGAATGCAGAACACAGAATATATTATATAGACTACGGAATGCAGAATATAGAATATAGAGTATAGAATGATGAACACAAATTTTAGAATATACAATAGAGAATATAGAACCCAGAATTAAGAACATGAATTCTCGAACACAGAATGTAGTATATAGAATACATAATAATGAATTTCGAATTTAGAGTATAGAATGTAGAACACAGAATATGGAATGTAGAATACGGAAGGCAGAATATTGAATACAGAATATAGAATTTAGAACACAGTATATAGAATATAGATTAGAGAAAATAGAAACCACAATTTAGAACATGGAATGCAGAACACAGAATTTCGAATATAGAATACAGAATATTTCTGTACAATTTAGCATATAAAATGTAGAACACAGAATATAGAATGTAGACTACAGAATGCAGAATATAGGATATAGTATATAGAATGATGAACACAAATTATAGGATATAGAATAGAGAATATAGAACTCAGAATTAAGAACATGGAATGTAGAACACAGAATTAAGAATATAGAATATAGAATACTGAATATAGAATTTAGAATATAGAATGTAGAACACAGAATATAGAATATAGAATACAGAATATAGAACACAATATTTAGAACATGGAATGCACAAGACAGAATTTAGAATATAGAATACGGAATACTGAATATAGAGTATGAATATACAATATAGAACACAGAATTTAGAATATAGGATACAGAATAATTAATATCGAATTTAGAATATAGAATGAAGAACACAGAATATGGAATGTAGAATACAGAATGCAGAATATTGGATACAGAATATTGAATGTAGAACACAGAATTTAGAATATAGAGTTTAGAATACTGAATGTAGAATTAAGAATATAGAATGTAGAACACAGTATATAGAAAATAGAATACAGAATATAGAACACAAAATTTAGAACATGGAATGCACAACACAGAATTTAGAATATAGAATACCGAATACTGAATATAGAATATGAATACAAAATATAGAACACAGAATTTAGAATACAGAATAAAGAATACTAAATATAGAATTTCGAATATAGAATGTAGAACACAGAATATAGAATATAGAATATGGAATGCAGAATATAGAATACAGAATATAGAATGTTGAACACAGAATATAGAATATAGAATAGAGTATATGGAAACCAAAATTTAGAACATGGAATGCAGAATACAGATTTTAGAATATAGAATACAGATTACTGAATATAGAATTTAGAATATAGAATGTAGAACACATAATATAGAATATAGAATGCAGAATATAGAACAAAAGAATTAGAAGATGGAATGCACAACACAGAATTTAGAATATAGAATACCGAATACTGAATATAGAATATTAATATACAATGTAGAACACAGAATTTAGAATATACAATACAAAATACTTAATATAGGATTTAGAATATAGAATGTAGAACACAGACTATAGAATATAGAATATGGAATGCAGAATATAGTATACAGAATATAGAATGTAGAACACAGAATACAGAATATAGAATAGAGTATATGGAACAAAAATTTAGAACGTGGAATGCAGAACACACAATTTGGAAAATAGAATACAGAATACTGAATATAGAATTTAGAACACAGAATATGGAATGTACGATACGGAATGCAGAATATTGTATACGGAATATACAATGTAGAACACAGAATTTAGAATATGGAAAGCAGAATATGGAACACGGAATTTAGAAGAAGAATGCAGAACACAGAATTTAGAATATAGAATACAGATTACTGAATATTGAATTTAGAATATAGAAAGTAGAACACAGAATTTAGTGTATAGAATACAGAATACTGAATATAGAATTTAGAATATAGAATGTAGAACACAGTATTTAGATATAGAGTATAGAATACTGAATATAGAATTTAGAATATAGAATGTAGAACACAGAATATAGAATATGGAAAGCAGAATATGGAACACGGAATTTAGAAGAAGAATGCAGAACACAGAATTTAGAATATAGAATACAGATTACTGAATATTGAATTTAGAATATAGAAAGTAGAACACAGAATTTAGTGTATAGAATACAGAATACTGAATATAGAATTTAGAATATAGAATGTAGAACACAGTATTTAGATATAGAGTATAGAATACTGAATATAGAATTTAGAATATAGAATGTAGAACACAGAATATAGAATATGGAAAACAGAATACAAAACCCAGAATTGAGAAAATGGAATGAAGTACAGAGAATTTAGAATATAGAAAACAGAATACTGAATATAGAATTTCAAATATAGAATGTTGAACAAAGAATTTAGAATATAGAATAAAGAATACTGAATATTGAATTTAGAATATATAATGTAGAAAACAGTATATAGAATATAGATTAGAGAATATAGAACCTAGAATTTAGAACATGGAATGCAGAACACAGAATTTAGAATATTGAATACAGAATACTGTACATAGAATATAGAGTATAGAATGTAGAACACAGAATATAGAATATAGGCTACAGAATGCAGAATATAGAATATAGAGTATAGAATGATGAACACAAATTTTAGAATATACAATAGAGAATATAGAACCCAGAATTAAGAACATGTAATGTAGAACACAGAATGTAGTATATAGAATACATAATACTGAATTTCGAATTTAGAATATGGAATGTAGAACAAGGAATATGGAATGTAGAAAACGGAATGCAGAATATTGAATACAGTATATAGAATATAGTATACACAATTTAGAATATAGAGTATAGAATAGTGATTATAGAATTTAGAATAGAGAATGTAGAACACATAATATAGAACATAGAAAACCGAATATAGAACAAAAATTTAGAAGATGTAATGCACAACACAGAATTTAGACTATAGTATACCGAATACTGAATATAGAAAATGTATATAAAATGTACAACACAGAGTTTAGAATACAGAATACAGAATACTGAATATAGAATTTAGAATATACAATGTAGAACACAGAATATGAAATATAGAATACGGAATTCAGAATATAGAATACAGAATATAGAACACAAAAATTAGAAAATGGAATGCACAACACAGAATTTAGAATATTGAATAACGAATACTAAATATAGAATATGAATATACAATGTTGAACACAGAATTTAGAATATAGAATAAAGAATACTGAATATAGAATTTAGAATATAGAATGTTGAACACAGTGTAGAATATAGAATACGGAATACTGAATATAGAATTTAGAATATACAATGTAGAACACAGAATATAGAATATAGAATATAGAATGCAGAATATAGAATACAGAATATAGAATGAAGAACACAGAATATAGAATATAGAATAGAGAATATGGAAAACAAAATTTAGAACATAGAATGCAGAATACAGAATTTAGAATATACAATACAGAACACTGAATATAGAATTTAGAATATAGAATTTAGAACACAGAATATGGAATGGAGAATACGGAATGCAGAATATTGTATACAGAATATACAATGTAGAACACAGAATTTAGAATATGGAAAGCAGAATGTAGAACAAGGAATTTAGAACATGCAATGCAGAACACAGAATTTAGAATATAAAATACAGATTACTGAATAACGAATTTAGAATATAGAAAGTAGAACACAGAATTTAATATATAGAATACAGAATACTAAATATAGAAATTAGAATATAGAATATAGAACACAGAATTTAGAATATAGAGTATAGAATACTGAATATAGAATTTAGAATATAGAATGTAGAACATAGTATATAGAATATAGAATAAAGAATATAGAACCCAAAATTTAGAACATCGAATGCAGAACGCAGAATTTAGAATATAGAATACCGAATACAAATATAGAATATGAATATGCAATTTAGAACACAGAATTTAGAATATAGAATACAGAATACTGAATATAGAATTTAGAATACACAATGTAAAACAAAGAATATAGAATATAGAATACGGAATGCAGAATATAGAATACAGAATATAGAATATAGAACACAGAATATAGAATACGGAAAACAGAATTCAAAACCCAGAATTGAGAAAATGGAATGAAGAACCGAGAATTTAGAATATAGAAAAAAGAATACTGAATATAGAATTTCAAATATAGAATGTTGAACACAGAATATAGAATATAGAAAAAAGAATAATGAATATTGAATTTAGAATATAAAATGTAGAACACAGTATATAGAATATAGATTAGAGAATATAGAACCCAGAATTTAGAACGTGGAATGCAGAACACATAATTTAGAATATAGAAAACAGAATACTGAATATAGAATTAAGAATATAGAATGTAGAACACAGGATACAGTATATAGACTACGGAATGCAGAATATAGAATATAGAGTATAGAATGATGAACACAAATTCTAGAATATACAATAGAGAATATAGAACCCAGAATTAAGAACATGGAATGTAGAACAGAGAATGTAGTATATAGAATACATAATACAGAATTTCGAATTTAGAGTATAGAATGTAGAACACAGAATATGGAATGTAGAATACGGAATGCAGAATACTGAATACAGAATATAGAATATAAAACAAGAATTTAGAATATGGAAAAAAGAATGTAGAAACCAGAATTTAGAACATGGATTGCAGAACACAGAATTTAGAATATAGAATACAGATTACTGAATATAGAGTTTAGAATAGAGAATGTAGTACACAGAATTTAGAATATAGGGTATAGAATACTGAATATAGTATTTAGAATATACAATGTACAAGACATAATATAGAATATAGATTACAGAATATAGAACAAAAAATTTAGAAGATGGAATTCACAACACAGAATTTAGAATATAGAATAACGAATACTGAATATAGAATATGAATATAAACTGTAGAAAACAGAATTTAGAATACAGAATACAGAATACTGAATATAGTTTTTAGAATATACAATGTAGAACACAGAATATGAAATATAGAATACGGAATCCAGAATATAGAATACAGAATATAGAACACATAATTTAGAAAATGGAATACACAACACAGAATTTAGAATATAGAATACCGAATACTGAATATAGAATATGAATATACAATGTTGAACACAGAATTTAGAATATAGAATTAAGAAAACTGAACATTGAATTTAGAATATAGAATGTAGAACACAGTATATAGAATATAGATTAGAGAATATAGATCCCAGAATTTAGAACATGGAATGCAGAACACAGAATTTAGAATATAGAATACAGAATACTGAATATAGAATATAGAATATAGAATGTAGAACACAGAATATAGAATATAGACTACGGAATGCAGAATATAGGATATAGTCTACGGAATGCAAAATATAGAATATAGAGTATGGAATGATGAACACAAATTATAGAATATTCAATAGAGAATATAGAACCCAGAATTAAGAACATGGAATGTAGAACACAGAATTTTGTATATAGAATACATAATACTGAATTTCGAATTTAGAGTATAGAATGTAGAACACAGAATATGGAATGTAGAATACGGAATGCAGAATATTGAATACACAATATACAATGTAGAACACAGAATTTAGAATATGGAAAAAAGAATATAGAAACCAGAATTTAGAACATGGATTGCAGAACACAGAATTTAGAATATAGAATACAGATTACTGAGTATAGAATTTACAATTTAGAATGTAGTACACAGAATTTAGAATATAGCGTATAGAATACTGAATATAGTATTTAGAATATACAATGTACAACACATAATATAGAATATAGATTACAGAATATAGCACAAAAAATTTAGAAGATGGAATGCACAACACAGAATTTAGAATACAGAATACCGAATACTGAATATAGAATATTAATATACAAAGTAGAACACAGAATTTAGAATAAACAATACAGAATACTTAATACAGGATTTAGAATATAGAATGTAGAACACAGACTATAGAATATAGAATATGGAATGCAGAATATAGAATACAGAATATAGAATATAGAACACAGAATATACTATATAGAATACAGAATACTGAATATAGAATTTAGAATATAGAATGTAGAACACAGAATATAGAATATAAAATACAGAATATGGAACACGAAATTTAGAACTTGGAATTCAGTACACAGAATTTAAAATATAGAACACCGAATACTGAAAATAGAATATGAATATACAATGTAGAACACAGAATATAGAATATAGAATACAGATTACTGAATATAGAATTTTGAATATAGAATGTAGAACACAGAATTTAGAATATAGAGTATAGAATACTGAATATAGAATTTGAATATAGAATGTAGAACACAGAATATAGAATATAGAATACAGAATATAGAACACAAAATTTAGAACATGGAATTAAGAACACAGAATTTAGAATATAGAAAAAAATACTGAATATAGAATTTCGAATATAGATTGTAGAACACAGAATTTACAATATAGAATAAAGAATACTGAATAAGAAATTTAGAATATAGAATGTAGAACACAGAATAAAGTATATAGAATAGAGAATAGAGAACTCCGAACTTTGAACACGGAAAGCAGAACACAGAATTTAGAATATAGAATACTGAATACTTAATATAAAATTTACAATATAGAATGTTGAACACAGAGTATAGAATATAGAATATGGAACACTGAATATAGAATTTAGAATATAGAATGTAGAACACAGAATATAGAATATAGAATACACAATATAGAACCCAAAATTTAGAACATGGAATGCAGAACAAAGAATTTAGAATATAGAATAACGAATACAAATATAGAATATGAATATACAGTGTAGAACACAGAATATAGAATGTAGAATACAGAATACTGAATATAGAATTTAGAATATAGAATGTAGAACACAGAATATAGAATATAGACAACGGAATGCAGAATATAGAATATAGAGTATAGAATGATGAACACAAATTATAGAATATACAATAGAGAATATAGAACCCAGAATTAAGAACATGGAATGTAGAACACAGAATTTAGAATATAGAATTCAGAATACTGAATTTCGAATTTAGAATATAGAATGTAGAACACAGAATATAGAATATAGACTACGGAATGCAGAATATAGGATATAGACTACGGAATGCAAAATATAGAATATAGAGTATAGAATGATGAACACAAATTATAGAATATACAATAGAGAATATAGAACCCAGAATTAAGAACATGGAATGTAGAACACAGAATTTTGTATATAGAATACATAATACTGAATTTCGAATTTAGAGTATAGAATGTAGAACACAGAATATGGAATGTAGAATACGGAATGCAGAATATTGAATACACAATATACAATGTAGAACACAGAATTTAGAATATGGAAAAAAGAATATAGAACCAGAATTTAGAACATGGATTGCTGAACACAGAATTTAGAATATAGAATACAGATTACTGAGTATAGAATTTACAATATAGAATGTAGTACACAAAATTTAGAATATAGGGTATAGAATACTGAATATAGTATTTAGAATATACAATGTACAACACATAATATAGAATATAGATTACAGAATATAGAACAAAAAATTTAGAAGATGGAATGCACAACACAGAATTTAGAATATAGAATACCGAATACTGAATATAGAATATTAATATACAATGTAGAACACAGAATTTAGAATAAACAATACAGAATACTTAATATACGATTTAGAATATAGAATGTAGAACACAGACTATAGAATATAGAATATGGAATGCAGAATATAGAATACAGAATATAGAATGTAGAACACAGAATATACTATATAGAATACAGAATACTGAATATAGAATTTAGAATATAGAATGTAGAACACAGAATATAGGATATAAAATACAGAATATGGAACACGAAATTTAGAACTTGGAATTCAGTACACAGAATTTAAAATATAGAACACCGAATACTGAAAATAGAATATGAATATACAATGTAGAACACAGAATATAGAATATAGAATACAGATTACTGAATATAGAATTTAGAATATAGAATGTAGAACACAGAATTTAGAATATAGAATATAGAATACTGAATATAGAATTTGAATATAGAATGTAGAACACAGAATATAGAATATAGAATACAGAATATAGAACACAAAATTTAGAACATGGATGGAAAACACAGAATTTAGAATATAGAAAAAAATACTGAATATAGAATTTCGAATATAGATTGTAGAACATAGAATTTACAATATGGAATAAAGAATACTGAACACGAAAATTAGAATATAGAATGTAGAACACAGAATAAAGAATATAGAATAGAAAATAGAGAACTCCGAACATTGAACACTGAAAGCAGAACACAGAATTTAGAATATAGAATACTGAATACTTAATATAAAATTTACAATATAGAATGTTGAACACAGAGTATAGAATATAGAATACGGAACACTGAATATAGAATTTAGAATATAGAATGTAGAACACAGAATATAGAATATAGAATACACAATATAGAACCCAAAATTTAGAACATGGAATGCAGAACAGAGAATTTAGAATATAGAATATCGAATACAAATATAGAATATGAATATACAGTGTAGAACACAGAATTTAGAATGTAGAATACAGAATACTGAATATAGAATTTAGAATATAGAATGTAGAACACAGAATATAGAATATAGACAACGGAATGCAGAATATAGAATATAGAGTATAGAATGATGAACACAAATTTTAGAATATACAATAGAGAATATAGAACCCAGAATTAAGAACATGTAATGTAGAACACAGAATGTAGTATATAGAATACATAATACTGAATTTTGAATTTAGAATATAGAATGTAGAACACAGAATATGGAATGAAGGATACGAAATGCAGAATATTGAATACAGAATATACAATGTAGAACACAGTGTATAGAATATAGAATAGAGAATATAGAAACCAGAATTTAGAACATGGAATTCAGAACACAGAATTTAGAATATAGTTACAGAATACTTTAAATACAATTTAGAATATAAAATGTAGAACACAGAATATAGAATGTACAATACGGAATGCAGAATATAGGATATATTATATAGAATGATGAACACAAATTATAGAATATAGAATAGAGAATATAGAACTCAGAATTAAGAACATGGAATGTAGAACACAGAATTAAGGTTATAAAATATAGAATACTGAATATAGAATTTAGAATATAGAATGTAGAACACAGAATATAGAATATAGAGTGCAGAATATAGAACACAAAATTTAGAACATGGAATGCACAACACAGAATTTAGAATATAGAATACGGAATACTGAATATAGTGAATGAATATACAATATAGAACACAGAATTTAGAATATAGAATACAGAATAGTTAATATCGAATTTAGAATATAGAATGAAGAACACAGAATATGGAATGTAGAATACATAATGCAGAATATTGGATACAGAATATAGAATGTAGAACACAGAATTTAGAATATAGAGTATAGAATACTGAATATAGAATTTAGAATATAGAATGTAGAACAAAGAATATAGAAAATTGAATACAGAATATAGAACACAAAATTTAGAACATGGAATGCACAACACAGAATTTAGAATATAGAATACGGAATACTGAATATAGATTATGAATATACAATGTTGAACATAGAATTTAGAATATAGAATAAAGAATACTGAATATAGAATTTAGAATATAGAATGTTGAACACAGAATATGGAATGTAGAATACGAAATGCAGAATATTGTTTACAGAATATAGAATGTAGAACACATTATATAGAATATAGATTACAGAATATAGAAACCAAAATTTAGAACATGGAATTCAGAGCACAGAATTTATTATATAGAATACAGAATAATTTATATAGAATTTAGAATATAAAATGTAGAACACAGAATATAGAATTTAGACTACGAAATGCATAATATAGGATATAGTATATAGAATGATGAACACAAAATATAGAATATAGAATAGAGAATATAGAACCCAGAATTAAGAACATGGAAGGTAGAACACAGAATTAAGAATATAGAATACATAATACTGAATTTTGAATTTAGAATATAGAATGTAGAACACAGAATATGGAATGTAGAATACGGAATGCAGAATATTGTATACAGGATATAGAATGTAGAACACAAAATTTAGAACATGGAATGCACAACACAGAATTTAGAATATAGAATACCGAATATTGAATATAGAATATGAATATAAAATGTAGAAAACAGAATTTAGAATACAGAATACAGAATACTGAATATAGAATTTAGAATATACAATGTAGAACACAGAATATGAAATATAGAATACGGAATCCAGAATATAGAATACAGAATATAGAACACATAATTTAGAAAATGGAATACACAACACAGAATTTAGAATATAGAATACCGAATACTGAATATAGAATATGAATATACAAAGTTGAACACAGAATTTAGAATATAGAATAAAGAATACTGAATATTGAATTTAGAAAATAGAATGTAGAACACAGTATATAGAATATAGATTAGAGGATATAGATCCCAGAATTTAGAACATGGAATGCAGAACACAGAATTTAGAATATAGAATACAGAATACTGAATATAAAATATAGAATATAGAATGTAGAACACAGAATATAGAATATAGACTACGGAATGCAGAATATAGAATAAAGACTACGGAATGCAAAATAGAGAATATAGAGTATAGAATGATGAACACAAATTATAGAATATACAATAGAGAATATAGAACCCAGAATTAAGAACATGGAATGTAGAACACAGAATTTTGTATATAGAATACATAATACTGAATCTCGAATTTAGAGTATAGAATGAAGAACACAGAATATGGAATGTAGAATACAGAATGCAGAATATTGAATACACAATATATAATGTAGAACCCAGAATTTAGAATATGGAAAAAAGAATATAGAAACCAGAATTTAGAACATGGATTGCAGAACACAGAATTTAGAATATACAATACAAATTACTGAATATAAAATTTAGAATATAGAATGTAGTACACAGAATTTAGAATATAGGGTATAGAATACTGAATATAGTATTTAGAATATACAATGTACAACAGATAATATAGAATATAGATTACAGAATATAGAACAAAATATTTAGAAGTTGGAATGCACAACACAGAATTTAGAGTATAGAATACCGAATACTGAATATAGAATATGAATATAAAATGTAGAAAACAGAATTTAGAATACAGAATACAGAATACTGAATATAGAATTTAGAATATACAATGTAGAACACAGAATATGAAATATAGAATATGGAATCCAGAATATAGAATACAGAATATAGAACACATAATTTAGAAAATGGAATACACAACACAGAATTTAGAATATAGAATACCGAATACTTAATTTAGAATATGAATATACAATGTTGAACACAGAATTTAGAATATAGAATAAAGAATACTGAATATTGAATTTAGAATATAGAATGTAGAACACAGTATATATAATATATATTAGAGAATATAGATCCCAGAAGTTAGAACATGGAATGCAGAACACAGAATTTAGAATATAGAATACAGAATACTGAATATAGAACATAGAATATAGAATGTAGAACACAGAATGTAGAATATAGACTACGGAATGCAGAATATAGAATATAGACTACGGAATGCAAAATATAGAATATAGAGTATAGAATGATGAACACAAATTATAGAATATACAATAGAGAATATAGAACCCAGAATTAAGAACATGGAATGTAGAACACAGAATTTTGTATATAGAATACATAATACTGAATTTCGAATTTAGAGTATAGAATGTAGAACACAGAATATGGAATGTAGAATACGGAATGCAGAATATTGAATACACAATATACAATGTAGAACACATAATTTAGAATACGGAAAAAAGAATATAAAAACCAGAATTTAGAACATGGATTGCAGAACACAGAATTTAGAATATAGAATACAGATTACTGAATATAGAATTTCGAATATAGATTGTAGAACACAGAATTTACAATATAGAATAAAGAATACTGAATACGAAATTTAGAATATAGAATGTAGAACACAGAATAAAGAATAGAGAATAGAGAATAGAGAACTCTAACTTTGAACACGGAAAGCAGAACACAGAATTTAGAATATAGAATACTGAATACTTAATATAAAATTTACAATATAGAATGTTGAACACAGAGTATAGAATATAGAATACGGAACACTGAATATAGAATTTAGAATATATAATATAGAACACAGAATATAGAATATAGAATAAAGAATATAGAACCCAAAATTTAGAACATGGAATGCAGAACAGAGAATTTAGAATATAGAATACCGAATACAAATATAGAATATGAATATACAATGTAGAACACAGAATTAAGAATGTAGAATACAGATTACTGAATATAGAATTTAGAATATACAATGTAGAACACAGAATATAGAATATGGAAAACAGAATACCAAACCCAGAATTGAGAACATGGAATGTAATACAGAGAATTTCGAATATAGAAAACAGAACACTGAATATAGAATTTAGAATATAGAATGAAAGACACAGAATATGGAATGTAGAGTACGGAATGCAGAATATAGAATACAGAATATAGAACACAAAATTTAGAACATGGAATGCACAAGACAAAATTTAGAATATAGAATACCGAATACTGAATATAGAATATGAATATACATGGTAGAACACATAATTTAGAATATAGAATAGAGAATACTGAATATAGAATTAAGAATATACAATGTAGAAGACAGAATATAGAATATAGAATACAGAAAATAGAATGTAGAACACAGAGTATAGAATATGGAAAACAGAACACAAAACCCAGAATTGAGAACATGGAATGCAGAACACGGAATTTAGAATATAGAAAAAAAAATACTGAATATAGAATTTCGAATATAGATTGTAGAACACAGAATTTACAATATAGAATAAAGAATACTGAATACAAAATTTAGAATATAGAATGTAGAACACAGAATATAGAATAGAGAATAGAGGAGAGAGAACTCAGAATTTAGAACACGGAAAGCAGAAGAAAGAATTTATAATATAGAATACTGAATACTTAACATAAAATTTACAATATAGAAAGTTGAACACAGAATATAGAATATAGAATACGGAATACTGAATATAGAATTTAGAATATACAATGTAGAACACAGAATATAGAATATAGAATACGGAATGCAGAATATAGAATACAGAATATAGATTTTAGAACACAGAAAATAGACTATAGAATACAGAATATAGAAAGCAAAATTTAGAACATGGCATGCAGAACAGAGAATTTAGAATATAGAATACAGAATACTGAATATAGAATTTAGAATATAGATTGGAGAGCAAAGAATATAAAATATAGACTACAGAATGCAGAATATAATATATAGAGTATAGAATGATGAACACAAATTATAGAATATAGAATAGAGAATATAGAACCCAGAATTAAGGACATGGAATGTAGAACACAGAATTTATAATATAGAATACAGAATACTGAATTTCGAATTTAGAATATAGAATGTAGAACACAGAATATGGAATGTAGAATACGGAATGCAGAATATTGAATACAGAATATAGAATTTAGAACACAGTATATAGAATATAGATTAGAGAATATAGAAACCAGAATTTAGAACGTGGAATTCAGAGCACAGAATTTAGAATATAGAATACAGAATACTTTATATAAAATTTAGAATATAAAATGTAGAACACAGAATATAGAATATGGACTACGAAATGCAAAATATAGGATATAGTATATAGAATGATGAACACAAATTATAGAATATAGAATAGAGAATATAGAACCCACAAATAAGAACATGGAATGTAGAACACAGAATTAAGAATATAGAATACATAATACTGAATTTTGAATATAGAATATAGACTGTAGAACACAGAATATGGAATGTAGAATACGGAATGCAGAATATTGAATACAGGATATAGAATGCAGAACACAGAGTTTGGAAAATGGAACAAAGAATATAGAAACCAGAATTTAGAACATGGAATGCAGAACACAGAATTTAGAATATAGAATACAGATTACTGAATATAGAAATAAGAATATACAATGTAGAACACAGAATTTAGAATATAGCGTATAGAATACTGAATATAGAATTTAGAATATAGAATGTAGAACACAGAATATAGAATATAGAATACAGAAAATAGAACCCAATATTTAGAACATGGAATGCAGAACAGAGAATTTAGAATATAGAATACCGAATACAAATAGAGAATATGAATATACAATGTAGAACACAGAATTTAGAATATAGAATACAGAATACTGAATACAGAATTTAGAATATACAAAGTAGAAAACAGAATATAGAATATGGAAAACAGAATAAAAAACCCAGAATTGAGAACATGGAATGAAGTACAGAGAATTTAGAATATAGAATACAGAATACTGAATATAGAATTTCAAATATAGAATGTTGAACAAAGAATTTAGAATATATAATAAAGAATACATAATATAGGATTTAGAATACAGAATGTAGAACACAGAATATAGAATATAGAACAGAGTATATGGAACCCAAAATTTAGAACATGGAATGCAGAACACACAATTTAGTATATAGAATACAGAATACTGAATATAGAATTTAGAATATAGAATTTAGAACACAGAATATGGAATGTAGGATACGAAATTCAGAATATTGTATACAGAATATACAATGTAGAACACAGAATTTAGAATATGGAAACCAGAATATAGAACACGGAGTTTAGAACATGGAATGTAGAACACAGAATTTATACTATAGAATACAGATTACTGAATATTGAATTTAGAATATAGAAAGTAGAACACAGAATTTAGTATATAGAATACTGAATACTAAATATAAAATTTAGAATATAGAATGTAGAACACAGAATTTAGAATACAGAGTATAGAATACTGAATGTAGAATTTAGAATATAGAATGTAGAACACATAATATAGAATATAGAATACGGAATGCAGAATATAGAATACAGAATATAGAATATATAACACAGAATATAGAATATGGAAAACAGAATACAAAACCCAGAATTGAGAAAATGGAATATAGAACATAGAATTTAGAATATAGAAAACAGAATACTGAATATAGAATTTCAAATATAGACTGTTGAACACAGAATTTAGAATACAGAAAACAGAATACTGAATATAGAATTTAGAATATAGAATGAAAAACACAGAATATGGAATGTAGAATACGGAATGCAGAATATTGGATACAGAATATAGAATGTAGAACACAGAATTTAGAATATAGAGTATAGAATACTGAATATAGAATTTAGAATATAGAATGTAGAACACAGAATATAGAAAATAGAATACAGAATATAGAACAAAAAATTTAGAACATGGAATGCACAACACAGAATTTAGACTATAATATACCGAATACTGAATATAGAAAATGTATATAAAATGTACAACACAGAATTTAGAATACAGAATACAGAATACTGAATATAGAATTTAGAACACAGAATATGGAATGTACGAAGCGGAATGCAGAATATTGTATACAGAATATACAATGTAGAACACAGAATTTAGAATATGGAAAGCAGAATATGGAACACGGAATTTAGAAGAAGAATGCAGAACACAGAATTGAGAATATAGAATACAGATTACTGAATATTGAATTTAGAATATAGAAAGTAGAACACAGAATTTAGTGTATAGAATACAGAATACTGAATATAGAATTTAGAATATAGAATGTAGAACACAGTATTTAGATATAGAGTATAGAATACTGAATATAGAATTTAGAATATAGAATGTAGAACACAGAATTTAGAATATAGAATAAAGAATATAGAACACAAAATTTAGAACATGGAATTCAGAACAGAGAATTTAGAATATAGAATACCGAATACAAATATAGAATATGAATATGCAATGTAGAACACAGAATTTAGAATATAGAATACAGAATACTAAATATAGAATTTAGAATATAGAATGTAGAACACAGAATTTAGAATATAGAGTATAGAATACTGAATATAGAATTTAGAATATAGAATGTAGAACACAGAATATAGAATATGGAAAACAGAATACAAAACCCAGAATTGAGAAAATGGAATGAAGTACAGAGAATTTAGAATATAGAAAACAGAATACTGAATATAGAATTTCAAATATAGAATGTTGAACAAAGAATTTAGAATATAGAATAAAGAATACTGAATATTGAATTTAGTATATATAATGTAGAACACAGTATATAGAAAATAGAATACAGAATATAGAACACAAAATTTAGAACATGGAATGCACAACACAGAATTTAGAATATAGAATACCGAATACTGAATATAGAATATGAATACAAAATATAGAACACAGAATTTAGAATACAGAATAAAGAATACTAAATATAGAATTTCGAATATAGAATGTAGAACACAGAATATAGAATATAGAATATGGAATGCAGAATATAGAATACAGAATATAGAATGTTGAACACAGAATATAGAATATAGAATAGAGTATATGGAAACCAAAATTTAGAACATGGAATGCAGAATACAGATTTTAGAATATAGAATACAGATTACTGAATATAGAATTTAGAATATAGAATGTAGAACACATAATATAGAATATAGAATGCAGAATATAGAACAAAAGAATTAGAAGATGGAATGCACAACACAGAATTTAGAATATAGAATACCGAATACTGAATATAGAATATTAATATACAATGTAGAACACAGAATTTAGAATATACAATACAAAATACTTAATATAGGATTTAGAATATAGAATGTAGAACACAGACTATAGAATATAGAATATGGAATGCAGAATATAGTATACAGAATATAGAATGTAGAACACAGAATACAGAATATAGAATAGAGTATATGGAACAAAAATTTAGAACGTGGAATGCAGAACACACAATTTGGAAAATAGAATACAGAATACTGAATATAGAATTTAGAACACAGAATATGGAATGTACGATACGGAATGCAGAATATTGTATACGGAATATACAATGTAGAACACAGAATTTAGAATAAGGAAAGCAGAATATGGAACACGGAATTTAGAAGAAGAATGCAGAACACAGAATTTAGAATATAGAATACAGATTACTGAATATTGAATTTAGAATATAGAAAGTAGAACACAGAATTTAGTGTATAGAATACAGAATACTGAATATAGAATTTAGAATATAGAATGTAGAACACAGTATTTAGATATAGAGTATAGAATACTGAATATAGAATTTAGAATATAGAATGTAGAACACAGAATATAGAATATGGAAAGCAGAATATGGAACACGGAATTTAGAAGAAGAATGCAGAACACAGAATTTAGAATATAGAATACAGATTACTGAATATTGAATTTAGAATATAGAAAGTAGAACACAGAATTTAGTGTATAGAATACAGAATACTGAATATAGAATTTAGAATATAGAATGTAGAACACAGTATTTAGATATAGAGTATAGAATACTGAATATAGAATTTAGAATATAGAATGTAGAACACAGAATATAGAATATGGAAAACAGAATACAAAACCCAGAATTGAGAAAATGGAATGAAGTACAGAGAATTTAGAATATAGAAAACAGAATACTGAATATAGAATTTCAAATATAGAATGTTGAACAAAGAATTTAGAATATAGAATAAAGAATACTGAATATTGAATTTAGAATATATAATGTAGAAAACAGTATATAGAATATAGATTAGAGAATATAGAACCTAGAATTTAGAACATGGAATGCAGAACACAGAATTTAGAATATTGAATACAGAATACTGTACATAGAATATAGAGTATAGAATGTAGAACACAGAATATAGAATATAGGCTACAGAATGCAGAATATAGAATATAGAGTATAGAATGATGAACACAAATTTTAGAATATACAATAGAGAATATAGAACCCAGAATTAAGAACATGTAATGTAGAACACAGAATTTAGAATATAGAATACAGAATACTGAATATAGAATATAGAATATAGAATGTAGAACACAGAATATAGAATATAGACTACGGAATGCAGAATATAGGATATAGTCTACGGAATGCAAAATATAGAATATAGAGTATGGAATGATGAACACAAATTATAGAATATTCAATAGAGAATATAGAACCCAGAATTAAGAACATGGAATGTAGAACACAGAATTTTGTATATAGAATACATAATACTGAATTTCGAATTTAGAGTATAGAATGTAGAACACAGAATATGGAATGTAGAATACGGAATGCAGAATATTGAATACACAATATACAATGTAGAACACAGAATTTAGAATATGGAAAAAAGAATATAGAAACCAGAATTTAGAACATGGATTGCAGAACACAGAATTTAGAATATAGAATACAGATTACTGAGTATAGAATTTACAATTTAGAATGTAGTACACAGAATTTAGAATATAGGGTATAGAATACTGAATATAGTATTTAGAATATACAATGTACAACACATAATATAGAATATAGATTACAGAATATAGCACAAAAAATTTAGAAGATGGAATGCACAACACAGAATTTAGAATACAGAATACCGAATACTGAATATAGAATATTAATATACAAAGTAGAACACAGAATTTAGAATAAACAATACAGAATACTTAATACAGGATTTAGAATATAGAATGTAGAACACAGACTATAGAATATAGAATATGGAATGCAGAATATAGAATACAGAATATAGAATATAGAACACAGAATATACTATATAGAATACAGAATACTGAATATAGAATTTAGAATATAGAATGTAGAACACAGAATATAGAATATAAAATACAGAATATGGAACACGAAATTTAGAACTTGGAATTCAGTACACAGAATTTAAAATATAGAACACCGAATACTGAAAATAGAATATGAATATACAATGTAGAACACAGAATATAGAATATAGAATACAGATTACTGAATATAGAATTTTGAATATAGAATGTAGAACACAGAATTTAGAATATAGAGTATAGAATACTGAATATAGAATTTGAATATAGAATGTAGAACACAGAATATAGAATATAGAATACAGAATATAGAACACAAAATTTAGAACATGGAATTAAGAACACAGAATTTAGAATATAGAAAAAAATACTGAATATAGAATTTCGAATATAGATTGTAGAACACAGAATTTACAATATAGAATAAAGAATACTGAATAAGAAATTTAGAATATAGAATGTAGAACACAGAATAAAGTATATAGAATAGAGAATAGAGAACTCCGAACTTTGAACACGGAAAGCAGAACACAGAATTTAGAATATAGAATACTGAATACTTAATATAAAATTTACAATATAGAATGTTGAACACAGAGTATAGAATATAGAATATGGAACACTGAATATAGAATTTAGAATATAGAATGTAGAACACAGAATATAGAATATAGAATACACAATATAGAACCCAAAATTTAGAACATGGAATGCAGAACAAAGAATTTAGAATATAGAATAACGAATACAAATATAGAATATGAATATACAGTGTAGAACACAGAATATAGAATGTAGAATACAGAATACTGAATATAGAATTTAGAATATAGAATGTAGAACACAGAATATAGAATATAGACAACGGAATGCAGAATATAGAATATAGAGTATAGAATGATGAACACAAATTATAGAATATACAATAGAGAATATAGAACCCAGAATTAAGAACATGGAATGTAGAACACAGAATTTAGAATATAGAATTCAGAATACTGAATTTCGAATTTAGAATATAGAATGTAGAACACAGAATATAGAATATAGACTACGGAATGCAGAATATAGGATATAGACTACGGAATGCAAAATATAGAATATAGAGTATAGAATGATGAACACAAATTATAGAATATACAATAGAGAATATAGAACCCAGAATTAAGAACATGGAATGTAGAACACAGAATTTTGTATATAGAATACATAATACTGAATTTCGAATTTAGAGTATAGAATGTAGAACACAGAATATGGAATGTAGAATACGGAATGCAGAATATTGAATACACAATATACAATGTAGAACACAGAATTTAGAATATGGAAAAAAGAATATAGAACCAGAATTTAGAACATGGATTGCTGAACACAGAATTTAGAATATAGAATACAGATTACTGAGTATAGAATTTACAATATAGAATGTAGTACACAAAATTTAGAATATAGGGTATAGAATACTGAATATAGTATTTAGAATATACAATGTACAACACATAATATAGAATATAGATTACAGAATATAGAACAAAAAATTTAGAAGATGGAATGCACAACACAGAATTTAGAATATAGAATACCGAATACTGAATATAGAATATTAATATACAATGTAGAACACAGAATTTAGAATAAACAATACAGAATACTTAATATACGATTTAGAATATAGAATGTAGAACACAGACTATAGAATATAGAATATGGAATGCAGAATATAGAATACAGAATATAGAATGTAGAACACAGAATATACTATATAGAATACAGAATACTGAATATAGAATTTAGAATATAGAATGTAGAACACAGAATATAGGATATAAAATACAGAATATGGAACACGAAATTTAGAACTTGGAATTCAGTACACAGAATTTAAAATATAGAACACCGAATACTGAAAATAGAATATGAATATACAATGTAGAACACAGAATATAGAATATAGAATACAGATTACTGAATATAGAATTTAGAATATAGAATGTAGAACACAGAATTTAGAATATAGAATATAGAATACTGAATATAGAATTTGAATATAGAATGTAGAACACAGAATATAGAATATAGAATACAGAATATAGAACACAAAATTTAGAACATGGATGGAAAACACAGAATTTAGAATATAGAAAAAAATACTGAATATAGAATTTCGAATATAGATTGTAGAACATAGAATTTACAATATGGAATAAAGAATACTGAACACGAAAATTAGAATATAGAATGTAGAACACAGAATAAAGAATATAGAATAGAAAATAGAGAACTCCGAACATTGAACACTGAAAGCAGAACACAGAATTTAGAATATAGAATACTGAATACTTAATATAAAATTTACAATATAGAATGTTGAACACAGAGTATAGAATATAGAATACGGAACACTGAATATAGAATTTAGAATATAGAATGTAGAACACAGAATATAGAATATAGAATACACAATATAGAACCCAAAATTTAGAACATGGAATGCAGAACAGAGAATTTAGAATATAGAATATCGAATACAAATATAGAATATGAATATACAGTGTAGAACACAGAATTTAGAATGTAGAATACAGAATACTGAATATAGAATTTAGAATATAGAATGTAGAACACAGAATATAGAATATAGACAACGGAATGCAGAATATAGAATATAGAGTATAGAATGATGAACACAAATTTTAGAATATACAATAGAGAATATAGAACCCAGAATTAAGAACATGTAATGTAGAACACAGAATGTAGTATATAGAATACATAATACTGAATTTTGAATTTAGAATATAGAATGTAGAACACAGAATATGGAATGAAGGATACGAAATGCAGAATATTGAATACAGAATATACAATGTAGAACACAGTGTATAGAATATAGAATAGAGAATATAGAAACCAGAATTTAGAACATGGAATTCAGAACACAGAATTTAGAATATAGTTACAGAATACTTTAAATACAATTTAGAATATAAAATGTAGAACACAGAATATAGAATGTACAATACGGAATGCAGAATATAGGATATATTATATAGAATGATGAACACAAATTATAGAATATAGAATAGAGAATATAGAACTCAGAATTAAGAACATGGAATGTAGAACACAGAATTAAGGTTATAAAATATAGAATACTGAATATAGAATTTAGAATATAGAATGTAGAACACAGAATATAGAATATAGAGTGCAGAATATAGAACACAAAATTTAGAACATGGAATGCACAACACAGAATTTAGAATATAGAATACGGAATACTGAATATAGTGAATGAATATACAATATAGAACACAGAATTTAGAATATAGAATACAGAATAGTTAATATCGAATTTAGAATATAGAATGAAGAACACAGAATATGGAATGTAGAATACATAATGCAGAATATTGGATACAGAATATAGAATGTAGAACACAGAATTTAGAATATAGAGTATAGAATACTGAATATAGAATTTAGAATATAGAATGTAGAACAAAGAATATAGAAAATTGAATACAGAATATAGAACACAAAATTTAGAACATGGAATGCACAACACAGAATTTAGAATATAGAATACGGAATACTGAATATAGATTATGAATATACAATGTTGAACATAGAATTTAGAATATAGAATAAAGAATACTGAATATAGAATTTAGAATATAGAATGTTGAACACAGAATATGGAATGTAGAATACGAAATGCAGAATATTGTTTACAGAATATAGAATGTAGAACACATTATATAGAATATAGATTACAGAATATAGAAACCAAAATTTAGAACATGGAATTCAGAGCACAGAATTTATTATATAGAATACAGAATAATTTATATAGAATTTAGAATATAAAATGTAGAACACAGAATATAGAATTTAGACTACGAAATGCATAATATAGGATATAGTATATAGAATGATGAACACAAAATATAGAATATAGAATAGAGAATATAGAACCCAGAATTAAGAACATGGAAGGTAGAACACAGAATTAAGAATATAGAATACATAATACTGAATTTTGAATTTAGAATATAGAATGTAGAACACAGAATATGGAATGTAGAATACGGAATGCAGAATATTGTATACAGGATATAGAATGTAGAACACAAAATTTAGAACATGGAATGCACAACACAGAATTTAGAATATAGAATACCGAATATTGAATATAGAATATGAATATAAAATGTAGAAAACAGAATTTAGAATACAGAATACAGAATACTGAATATAGAATTTAGAATATACAATGTAGAACACAGAATATGAAATATAGAATACGGAATCCAGAATATAGAATACAGAATATAGAACACATAATTTAGAAAATGGAATACACAACACAGAATTTAGAATATAGAATACCGAATACTGAATATAGAATATGAATATACAAAGTTGAACACAGAATTTAGAATATAGAATAAAGAATACTGAATATTGAATTTAGAAAATAGAATGTAGAACACAGTATATAGAATATAGATTAGAGGATATAGATCCCAGAATTTAGAACATGGAATGCAGAACACAGAATTTAGAATATAGAATACAGAATACTGAATATAAAATATAGAATATAGAATGTAGAACACAGAATATAGAATATAGACTACGGAATGCAGAATATAGAATAAAGACTACGGAATGCAAAATAGAGAATATAGAGTATAGAATGATGAACACAAATTATAGAATATACAATAGAGAATATAGAACCCAGAATTAAGAACATGGAATGTAGAACACAGAATTTTGTATATAGAATACATAATACTGAATCTCGAATTTAGAGTATAGAATGAAGAACACAGAATATGGAATGTAGAATACAGAATGCAGAATATTGAATACACAATATATAATGTAGAACCCAGAATTTAGAATATGGAAAAAAGAATATAGAAACCAGAATTTAGAACATGGATTGCAGAACACAGAATTTAGAATATACAATACAAATTACTGAATATAAAATTTAGAATATAGAATGTAGTACACAGAATTTAGAATATAGGGTATAGAATACTGAATATAGTATTTAGAATATACAATGTACAACAGATAATATAGAATATAGATTACAGAATATAGAACAAAATATTTAGAAGTTGGAATGCACAACACAGAATTTAGAGTATAGAATACCGAATACTGAATATAGAATATGAATATAAAATGTAGAAAACAGAATTTAGAATACAGAATACAGAATACTGAATATAGAATTTAGAATATACAATGTAGAACACAGAATATGAAATATAGAATATGGAATCCAGAATATAGAATACAGAATATAGAACACATAATTTAGAAAATGGAATACACAACACAGAATTTAGAATATAGAATACAGAATACTTAATTTAGAATATGAATATACAATGTTGAACACAGAATTTAGAATATAGAATAAAGAATACTGAATATTGAATTTAGAATATAGAATGTAGAACACAGTATATATAATATTTATTAGAGAATATAGATCCCAGAAGTTAGAACATGGAATGCAGAACACAGAATTTAGAATATAGAATACAGAATACTGAATATAGAACATAGAATATAGAATGTAGAACACAGAATGTAGAATATAGACTACGGAATGCAGAATATAGAATATAGACTACGGAATGCAAAATATAGAATATAGAGTATAGAATGATGAACACAAATTATAGAATATACAATAGAGAATATAGAACCCAGAATTAAGAACATGGAATGTAGAACACAGAATTTTGTATATAGAATACATAATACTGAATTTCGAATTTAGAGTATAGAATGTAGAACACAGAATATGGAATGTAGAATACGGAATGCAGAATATTGAATACACAATATACAATGTAGAACACAGAATTTAGAATACGGAAAAAAGAATATAAAAACCAGAATTTAGAACATGGATTGCAGAACACAGAATTTAGAATATAGAATACAGATTACTGAATATAGAATTTCGAATATAGATTGTAGAACACAGAATTTACAATATAGAATAAAGAATACTGAATACGAAATTTAGAATATAGAATGTAGAACACAGAATAAAGAATAGAGAATAGAGAATAGAGAACTCTAACTTTGAACACGGAAAGCAGAACACAGAATTTAGAATATAGAATACTGAATACTTAATATAAAATTTACAATATAGAATGTTGAACACAGAGTATAGAATATAGAATACGGAACACTGAATATAGAATTTAGAATATATAATATAGAACACAGAATATAGAATATAGAATAAAGAATATAGAACCCAAAATTTAGAACATGGAATGCAGAACAGAGAATTTAGAATATAGAATACCGAATACAAATATAGAATATGAATATACAATGTAGAACACAGAATTAAGAATGTAGAATACAGATTACTGAATATAGAATTTAGAATATACAATGTAGAACACAGAATATAGAATATGGAAAACAGAATACCAAACCCAGAATTGAGAACATGGAATGTAATACAGAGAATTTCGAATATAGAAAACAGAACACTGAATATAGAATTTAGAATATAGAATGAAAGACACAGAATATGGAATGTAGAGTACGGAATGCAGAATATAGAATACAGAATATAGAACACAAAATTTAGAACATGGAATGCACAAGACAAAATTTAGAATATAGAATACCGAATACTGAATATAGAATATGAATATACATGGTAGAACACATAATTTAGAATATAGAATAGAGAATACTGAATATAGAATTAAGAATATACAATGTAGAAGACAGAATATAGAATATAGAATACAGAAAATAGAATGTAGAACACAGAGTATAGAATATGGAAAACAGAACACAAAACCCAGAATTGAGAACATGGAATGCAGAACACGGAATTTAGAATATAGAAAAAAAAATACTGAATATAGAATTTCGAATATAGATTGTAGAACACAGAATTTACAATATAGAATAAAGAATACTGAATACAAAATTTAGAATATAGAATGTAGAACACAGAATATAGAATAGAGAATAGAGGAGAGAGAACTCAGAATTTAGAACACGGAAAGCAGAAGAAAGAATTTATAATATAGAATACTGAATACTTAACATAAAATTTACAATATAGAAAGTTGAACACAGAATATAGAATATAGAATACGGAATACTGAATATAGAATTTAGAATATACAATGTAGAACACAGAATATAGAATATAGAATACGGAATGCAGAATATAGAATACAGAATATAGATTTTAGAACACAGAAAATAGACTATAGAATACAGAATATAGAAAGCAAAATTTAGAACATGGCATGCAGAACAGAGAATTTAGAATATAGAATACAGAATACTGAATATAGAATTTAGAATATAGATTGGAGAGCAAAGAATATAAAATATAGACTACAGAATGCAGAATATAATATATAGAGTATAGAATGATGAACACAAATTATAGAATATAGAATAGAGAATATAGAACCCAGAATTAAGGACATGGAATGTAGAACACAGAATTTATAATATAGAATACAGAATACTGAATTTCGAATTTCGAATATAGAATGTAGAACACAGAATATGGAATGTAGAATACGGAATGCAGAATATTGAATACAGAATATAGAATTTAGAACACAGTATATAGAATATAGATTAGAGAATATAGAAACCAGAATTTAGAACGTGGAATTCAGAGCACAGAATTTAGAATATAGAATACAGAATACTTTATATAAAATTTAGAATATAAAATGTAGAACACAGAATATAGAATATGGACTACGAAATGCAAAATATAGGATATAGTATATAGAATGATGAACACAAATTATAGAATATAGAATAGAGAATATAGAACCCACAAATAAGAACATGGAATGTAGAACACAGAATTAAGAATATAGAATACATAATACTGAATTTTGAATATAGAATATAGACTGTAGAACACAGAATATGGAATGTAGAATACGGAATGCAGAATATTGAATACAGGATATAGAATGCAGAACACAGAGTTTGGAAAATGGAACAAAGAATATAGAAACCAGAATTTAGAACATGGAATGCAGAACACAGAATTTAGAATATAGAATACAGATTACTGAATATAGAAATAAGAATATACAATGTAGAACACAGAATTTAGAATATAGCGTATAGAATACTGAATATAGAATTTAGAATATAGAATGTAGAACACAGAATATAGAATATAGAATACAGAAAATAGAACCCAATATTTAGAACATGGAATGCAGAACAGAGAATTTAGAATATAGAATACCGAATACAAATAGAGAATATGAATATACAATGTAGAACACAGAATTTAGAATATAGAATACAGAATACTGAATACAGAATTTAGAATATACAAAGTAGAAAACAGAATATAGAATATGGAAAACAGAATAAAAAACCCAGAATTGAGAACATGGAATGAAGTACAGAGAATTTAGAATATAGAATACAGAATACTGAATATAGAATTTCAAATATAGAATGTTGAACAAAGAATTTAGAATATATAATAAAGAATACATAATATAGGATTTAGAATACAGAATGTAGAACACAGAATATAGAATATAGAACAGAGTATATGGAACCCAAAATTTAGAACATGGAATGCAGAACACACAATTTAGTATATAGAATACAGAATACTGAATATAGAATTTAGAATATAGAATTTAGAACACAGAATATGGAATGTAGGATACGAAATTCAGAATATTGTATACAGAATATACAATGTAGAACACAGAATTTAGAATATGGAAACCAGAATATAGAACACGGAGTTTAGAACATGGAATGTAGAACACAGAATTTATACTATAGAATACAGATTACTGAATATTGAATTTAGAATATAGAAAGTAGAACACAGAATTTAGTATATAGAATACTGAATACTAAATATAAAATTTAGAATATAGAATGTAGAACACAGAATTTAGAATACAGAGTATAGAATACTGAATGTAGAATTTAGAATATAGAATGTAGAACACATAATATAGAATATAGAATACGGAATGCAGAATATAGAATACAGAATATAGAATATATAACACAGAATATAGAATATGGAAAACAGAATACAAAACCCAGAATTGAGAAAATGGAATATAGAACATAGAATTTAGAATATAGAAAACAGAATACTGAATATAGAATTTCAAATATAGACTGTTGAACACAGAATTTAGAATACAGAAAACAGAATACTGAATATAGAATTTAGAATATAGAATGAAAAACACAGAATATGGAATGTAGAATACGGAATGCAGAATATTGGATACAGAATATAGAATGTAGAACACAGAATTTAGAATATAGAGTATAGAATACTGAATATAGAATTTAGAATATAGAATGTAGAACACAGAATATAGAAAATAGAATACAGAATATAGAACAAAAAATTTAGAACATGGAATGCACAACACAGAATTTAGACTATAATATACCGAATACTGAATATAGAAAATGTATATAAAATGTACAACACAGAATTTAGAATACAGAATACAGAATACTGAATATAGAATTTAGAACACAGAATATGGAATGTACGAAGCGGAATGCAGAATATTGTATACAGAATATACAATGTAGAACACAGAATTTAGAATATGGAAAGCAGAATATGGAACACGGAATTTAGAAGAAGAATGCAGAACACAGAATTGAGAATATAGAATACAGATTACTGAATATTGAATTTAGAATATAGAAAGTAGAACACAGAATTTAGTGTATAGAATACAGAATACTGAATATAGAATTTAGAATATAGAATGTAGAACACAGTATTTAGATATAGAGTATAGAATACTGAATATAGAATTTAGAATATAGAATGTAGAACACAGAATTTAGAATATAGAATAAAGAATATAGAACACAAAATTTAGAACATGGAATTCAGAACAGAGAATTTAGAATATAGAATACCGAATACAAATATAGAATATGAATATGCAATGTAGAACACAGAATTTAGAATATAGAATACAGAATACTAAATATAGAATTTAGAATATAGAATGTAGAACACAGAATTTAGAATATAGAGTATAGAATACTGAATATAGAATTTAGAATATAGAATGTAGAACACAGAATATAGAATATGGAAAACAGAATACAAAACCCAGAATTGAGAAAATGGAATGAAGTACAGAGAATTTAGAATATAGAAAACAGAATACTGAATATAGAATTTCAAATATAGAATGTTGAACAAAGAATTTAGAATATAGAATAAAGAATACTGAATATTGAATTTAGTATATATAATGTAGAACACAGTATATAGAAAATAGAATACAGAATATAGAACACAAAATTTAGAACATGGAATGCACAACACAGAATTTAGAATATAGAATACCGAATACTGAATATAGAATATGAATACAAAATATAGAACACAGAATTTAGAATACAGAATAAAGAATACTAAATATAGAATTTCGAATATAGAATGTAGAACACAGAATATAGAATATAGAATATGGAATGCAGAATATAGAATACAGAATATAGAATGTTGAACACAGAATATAGAATATAGAATAGAGTATATGGAAACCAAAATTTAGAACATGGAATGCAGAATACAGATTTTAGAATATAGAATACAGATTACTGAATATAGAATTTAGAATATAGAATGTAGAACACATAATATAGAATATAGAATGCAGAATATAGAACAAAAGAATTAGAAGATGGAATGCACAACACAGAATTTAGAATATAGAATACCGAATACTGAATATAGAATATTAATATACAATGTAGAACACAGAATTTAGAATATACAATACAAAATACTTAATATAGGATTTAGAATATAGAATGTAGAACACAGACTATAGAATATAGAATATGGAATGCAGAATATAGTATACAGAATATAGAATGTAGAACACAGAATACAGAATATAGAATAGAGTATATGGAACAAAAATTTAGAACGTGGAATGCAGAACACACAATTTGGAAAATAGAATACAGAATACTGAATATAGAATTTAGAACACAGAATATGGAATGTACGATACGGAATGCAGAATATTGTATACGGAATATACAATGTAGAACACAGAATTTAGAATATGGAAAGCAGAATATGGAACACGGAATTTAGAAGAAGAATGCAGAACACAGAATTTAGAATATAGAATACAGATTACTGAATATTGAATTTAGAATATAGAAAGTAGAACACAGAATTTAGTGTATAGAATACAGAATACTGAATATAGAATTTAGAATATAGAATGTAGAACACAGTATTTAGATATAGAGTATAGAATACTGAATATAGAATTTAGAATATAGAATGTAGAACACAGAATATAGAATATGGAAAGCAGAATATGGAACACGGAATTTAGAAGAAGAATGCAGAACACAGAATTTAGAATATAGAATACAGATTACTGAATATTGAATTTAGAATATAGAAAGTAGAACACAGAATTTAGTGTATAGAATACAGAATACTGAATATAGAATTTAGAATATAGAATGTAGAACACAGTATTTAGATATAGAGTATAGAATACTGAATATAGAATTTAGAATATAGAATGTAGAACACAGAATATAGAATATGGAAAACAGAATACAAAACCCAGAATTGAGAAAATGGAATGAAGTACAGAGAATTTAGAATATAGAAAACAGAATACTGAATATAGAATTTCAAATATAGAATGTTGAACAAAGAATTTAGAATATAGAATAAAGAATACTGAATATTGAATTTAGAATATATAATGTAGAAAACAGTATATAGAATATAGATTAGAGAATATAGAACCTAGAATTTAGAACATGGAATGCAGAACACAGAATTTAGAATATTGAATACAGAATACTGTACATAGAATATAGAGTATAGAATGTAGAACACAGAATATAGAATATAGGCTACAGAATGCAGAATATAGAATATAGAGTATAGAATGATGAACACAAATTTTAGAATATACAATAGAGAATATAGAACCCAGAATTAAGAACATGTAATGTAGAACACAGAATGTAGTATATAGAATACATAATACTGAATTTCGAATTTAGAATATGGAATGTAGAACAAGGAATATGGAATGTAGAAAACGGAATGCAGAATATTGAATACATTATATAGAATATAGTATACACAATTTAGAATATAGAGTATAGAATAGTGATTATAGAATTTAGAATAGAGAATGTAGAACACATAATATAGAACATAGAAAACCGAATATAGAACAAAAATTTAGAAGATGTAATGCACAACACAGAATTTAGACTATAGTATACCGAATACTGAATATAGAAAATGTATATAAAATGTACAACACAGAGTTTAGAATACAGAATACAGAATACTGAATATAGAAATAAGAATATACAATGTAGAACACAGAATTTAGAATATAGCGTATAGAATACTGAATATAGAATTTAGAATATAGAATGTAGAACACAGAATATAGAATATAGAATACAGAAAATAGAACCCAATATTTAGAACATGGAATGCAGAACAGAGAATTTAGAATATAGAATACCGAATACAAATAGAGAATATGAATATACAATGTAGAACACAGAATTTAGAATATAGAATACAGAATACTGAATACAGAATTTAGAATATACAAAGTAGAAAACAGAATATAGAATATGGAAAACAGAATAAAAAACCCAGAATTGAGAACATGGAATGAAGTACAGAGAATTTAGAATATAGAATACAGAATACTGAATATAGAATTTCAAATATAGAATGTTGAACAAAGAATTTAGAATATATAATAAAGAATACATAATATAGGATTTAGAATACAGAATGTAGAACACAGAATATAGAATATAGAACAGAGTATATGGAACCCAAAATTTAGAACATGGAATGCAGAACACACAATTTAGTATATAGAATACAGAATACTGAATATAGAATTTAGAATATAGAATTTAGAACACAGAATATGGAATGTAGGATACGAAATTCAGAATATTGTATACAGAATATACAATGTAGAACACAGAATTTAGAATATGGAAACCAGAATATAGAACACGGAGTTTAGAACATGGAATGTAGAACACAGAATTTATACTATAGAATACAGATTACTGAATATTGAATTTAGAATATAGAAAGTAGAACACAGAATTTAGTATATAGAATACTGAATACTAAATATAAAATTTAGAATATAGAATGTAGAACACAGAATTTAGAATACAGAGTATAGAATACTGAATGTAGAATTTAGAATATAGAATGTAGAACACATAATATAGAATATAGAATACGGAATGCAGAATATAGAATACAGAATATAGAATATATAACACAGAATATAGAATATGGAAAACAGAATACAAAACCCAGAATTGAGAAAATGGAATATAGAACATAGAATTTAGAATATAGAAAACAGAATACTGAATATAGAATTTCAAATATACACTGTTGAACACAGAATTTAGAATACAGAAAACAGAATACTGAATATAGAATTTAGAATATAGAATGAAAAACACAGAATATGGAATGTAGAATACGGAATGCAGAATATTGGATACAGAATATAGAATGTAGAACACAGAATTTAGAATATAGAGTATAGAATACTGAATATAGAATTTAGAATATAGAATGTAGAACACAGAATATAGAAAATAGAATACAGAATATAGAACAAAAAATTTAGAACATGGAATGCACAACACAGAATTTAGACTATAATATACCGAATACTGAATATAGAAAATGTATATAAAATGTACAACACAGAATTTAGAATACAGAATACAGAATACTGAATATAGAATTTAGAACACAGAATATGGAATGTACGAAGCGGAATGCAGAATATTGTATACAGAATATACAATGTAGAACACAGAATTTAGAATATGGAAAGCAGAATATGGAACACGGAATTTAGAAGAAGAATGCAGAACACAGAATTGAGAATATAGAATACAGATTACTGAATATTGAATTTAGAATATAGAAAGTAGAACACAGAATTTAGTGTATAGAATACAGAATACTGAATATAGAATTTAGAATATAGAATGTAGAACACAGTATTTAGATATAGAGTATAGAATACTGAATATAGAATTTAGAATATAGAATGTAGAACACAGAATTTAGAATATAGAATAAAGAATATAGAACACAAAATTTAGAACATGGAATTCAGAACAGAGAATTTAGAATATAGAATACCGAATACAAATATAGAATATGAATATGCAATGTAGAACACAGAATTTAGAATATAGAATACAGAATACTAAATATAGAATTTAGAATATAGAATGTAGAACACAGAATTTAGAATATAGAGTATAGAATACTGAATATAGAATTTAGAATATAGAATGTAGAACACAGAATATAGAATATGGAAAACAGAATACAAAACCCAGAATTGAGAAAATGGAATGAAGTACAGAGAATTTAGAATATAGAAAACAGAATACTGAATATAGAATGTTGAACAAAGAATTTAGAATATAGAATAAAGAATACTGAATATTGAATTTAGTATATATAATGTAGAACACAGTATATAGAAAATAGAATACAGAATATAGAACACAAAATTTAGAACATGGAATGCACAACACAGAATTTAGAATATAGAATACCGAATACTGAATATAGAATATGAATACAAAATATAGAACACAGAATTTAGAATACAGAATAAAGAATACTAAATATAGAATTTCGAATATAGAATGTAGAACACAGAATATAGAATATAGAATATGGAATGCAGAATATAGAATACAGAATATAGAATGTTGAACACAGAATATAGAATATAGAATAGAGTATATGGAAACCAAAATTTAGAACATGGAATGCAGAATACAGATTTTAGAATATAGAATACAGATTACTGAATATAGAATTTAGAATATAGAATGTAGAACACATAATATAGAATATAGAATGCAGAATATAGAACAAAAGAATTAGAAGATGGAATGCACAACACAGAATTTAGAATATAGAATACCGAATACTGAATATAGAATATTAATATACAATGTAGAACACAGAATTTAGAATATACAATACAAAATACTTAATATAGGATTTAGAATATAGAATGTAGAACACAGACTATAGAATATAGAATATGGAATGCAGAATATAGTATACAGAATATAGAATGTAGAACACAGAATACAGAATATAGAATAGAGTATATGGAACAAAAATTTAGAACGTGGAATGCAGAACACACAATTTGGAAAATAGAATACAGAATACTGAATATAGAATTTAGAACACAGAATATGGAATGTACGATACGGAATGCAGAATATTGTATACGGAATATACAATGTAGAACACAGAATTTAGAATATGGAAAGCAGAATATGGAACACGGAATTTAGAAGAAGAATGCAGAACACAGAATTTAGAATATAGAATACAGATTACTGAATATTGAATTTAGAATATAGAAAGTAGAACACAGAATTTAGTGTATAGAATACAGAATACTGAATATAGAATTTAGAATATAGAATGTAGAACACAGTATTTAGATATAGAGTATAGAATACTGAATATAGAATTTAGAATATAGAATGTAGAACACAGAATATAGAATATGGAAAGCAGAATATGGAACACGGAATTTAGAAGAAGAATGCAGAACACAGAATTTAGAATATAGAATACAGATTACTGAATATTGAATTTAGAATATAGAAAGTAGAACACAGAATTTAGTGTATAGAATACAGAATACTGAATATAGAATTTAGAATATAGAATGTAGAACACAGTATTTAGATATAGAGTATAGAATACTGAATATAGAATTTAGAATATAGAATGTAGAACACAGAATATAGAATATGGAAAACAGAATACAAAACCCAGAATTGAGAAAATGGAATGAAGTACAGAGAATTTAGAATATAGAAAACAGAATACTGAATATAGAATTTCAAATATAGAATGTTGAACAAAGAATTTAGAATATAGAATAAAGAATACTGAATATTGAATTTAGAATATATAATGTAGAAAACAGTATATAGAATATAGATTAGAGAATATAGAACCTAGAATTTAGAACATGGAATGCAGAACACAGAATTTAGAATATTGAATACAGAATACTGTACATAGAATATAGAGTATAGAATGTAGAACACAGAATATAGAATATAGGCTACAGAATGCAGAATATAGAATATAGAGTATAGAATGATGAACACAAATTTTAGAATATACAATAGAGAATATAGAACCCAGAATTAAGAACATGTAATGTAGAACACAGAATGTAGTATATAGAATACATAATACTGAATTTCGAATTTAGAATATGGAATGTAGAACAAGGAATATGGAATGTAGAAAACGGAATGCAGAATATTGAATACAGTATATAGAATATAGTATACACAATTTAGAATATAGAGTATAGAATAGTGATTATAGAATTTAGAATAGAGAATGTAGAACACATAATATAGAACATAGAAAACCGAATATAGAACAAAAATTTAGAAGATGGAATGCACAACACAGAATTTAGACTATAGTATACCGAATACTGAATATAGAAAATGTATATAAAATGTACAACACAGAGTTTAGAATACAGAATACAGAATACTGAATATAGAATTTAGAATATACAATGTAGAACACAGAATTTAGAATATAGCGTATAGAATACTGAATATAGAATTTAGAATATAGAATGTAGAACACAGAATATAGAATATAGAATACAGAAAATAGAACCCAATATTTAGAACATGGAATGCAGAACAGAGAATTTAGAATATAGAATACCGAATACAAATAGAGAATATGAATATACAATGTAGAACACAGAATTTAGAATATAGAATACAGAATACTGAATACAGAATTTAGAATATACAAAGTAGAAAACAGAATATAGAATATGGAAAACAGAATAAAAAACCCAGAATTGAGAACATGGAATGAAGTACAGAGAATTTAGAATATAGAATACAGAATACTGAATATAGAATTTCAAATATAGAATGTTGAACAAAGAATTTAGAATATATAATAAAGAATACATAATATAGGATTTAGAATACAGAATGTAGAACACAGAATATAGAATATAGAACAGAGTATATGGAACCCAAAATTTAGAACATGGAATGCAGAACACACAATTTAGTATATAGAATACAGAATACTGAATATAGAATTTAGAATATAGAATTTAGAACACAGAATATGGAATGTAGGATACGAAATTCAGAATATTGTATACAGAATATACAATGTAGAACACAGAATTTAGAATATGGAAACCAGAATATAGAACACGGAGTTTAGAACATGGAATGTAGAACACAGAATTTATACTATAGAATACAGATTACTGAATATTGAATTTAGAATATAGAAAGTAGAACACAGAATTTAGTATATAGAATACTGAATACTAAATATAAAATTTAGAATATAGAATGTAGAACACAGAATTTAGAATACAGAGTATAGAATACTGAATGTAGAATTTAGAATATAGAATGTAGAACACAGAATATAGAATATAGAATACGGAATGCAGAATATAGAATACAGAATATAGAATATATAACACAGAATATAGAATATGGAAAACAGAATACAAAACCCAGAATTGAGAAAATGGAATATAGAACATAGAATTTAGAATATAGAAAACAGAATACTGAATATAGAATTTCAAATATACACTGTTGAACACAGAATTTAGAATACAGAAAACAGAATACTGAATATAGAATTTAGAATATAGAATGAAAAACACAGAATATGGAATGTAGAATACGGAATGCAGAATATTGGATACAGAATATAGAATGTAGAACACAGAATTTAGAATATAGAGTATAGAATACTGAATATAGAATTTAGAATATAGAATGTAGAACACAGAATATAGAAAATAGAATACAGAATATAGAACAAAAAATTTAGAACATGGAATGCACAACACAGAATTTAGACTATAATATACCGAATACTGAATATAGAAAATGTATATAAAATGTACAACACAGAATTTAGAATACAGAATACAGAATACTGAATATAGAATTTAGAACACAGAATATGGAATGTACGAAGCGGAATGCAGAATATTGTATACAGAATATACAATGTAGAACACAGAATTTAGAATATGGAAAGCAGAATATGGAACACGGAATTTAGAAGAAGAATGCAGAACACAGAATTGAGAATATAGAATACAGATTACTGAATATTGAATTTAGAATATAGAAAGTAGAACACAGAATTTAGTGTATAGAATACAGAATACTGAATATAGAATTTAGAATATAGAATGTAGAACACAGTATTTAGATATAGAGTATAGAATACTGAATATAGAATTTAGAATATAGAATGTAGAACACAGAATTTAGAATATAGAATAAAGAATATAGAACACAAAATTTAGAACATGGAATTCAGAACAGAGAATTTAGAATATAGAATACCGAATACAAATATAGAATATGAATATGCAATGTAGAACACAGAATTTAGAATATAGAATACAGAATACTAAATATAGAATTTAGAATATAGAATGTAGAACACAGAATTTAGAATATAGAGTATAGAATACTGAATATAGAATTTAGAATATAGAATGTAGAACACAGAATATAGAATATGGAAAACAGAATACAAAACCCAGAATTGAGAAAATGGAATGAAGTACAGAGAATTTAGAATATAGAAAACAGAATACTGAATATAGAATTTCAAATATAGAATGTTGAACAAAGAATTTAGAATATAGAATAAAGAATACTGAATATTGAATTTAGTATATATAATGTAGAACACAGTATATAGAATATAGATTAGAGAATATAGAACCCAGAATTTAGAACATGGAATGCAGAACACAGAATTTAGAATATAGAATACAGAATACTGTACATAGAATATAGAGTATAGAATGTAGAACACAGAATATAGAATATAGGCTACAGAATTCAGAATATAGAATATAGAGTATAGAATGATGAACACAAATTTTAGAATATACAATAGAGAATATAGAACCCAGTATTAAGAACATGTAATGTAGAACACAGAATGTAGTATATAGAATACATAATACTGAATTTCGAATTTAGAATATGGAATGTAGAACAAGGAATATGGAATGTAGAAAACGGAATGCAGAATATTGAATACAGTATATAGAATGTAGTATACACAATTTAGAATATAGAGTATAGAATACTGATTATAGAATTTAGAATATACAATGCAGAACACATAATATAGAACATAGAATACAGAATATAGAACAAAAATTTAGAAGATGGAATGCACAACACAGAATTTAGAATATAGTATACCGAATACTGAATATAGAAAATGTATATAAAATGTACAATGCAGAATTTAGAATACAGAATACAGAATACTGAATATAGAATTTAGAATATACAATGTAGAACACAGAATATGAAATATAGAATACGGAATTCAGAATATAGAATACAGAATATAGAACACAAAAATTAGAAAATGGAATGCACAACAGAGAATTTAGAATATAGAATAACGAATACTAAATATAGAATATGAATATACAATGTTGAACACAGAATTTAGAATATAGAATAAAGAATACTGAATATAGAATTTAGAATATAGAATGTTGAACACAGTATAGAATATAGAATATGGAATACTGAATATAGAATTTAGAATATAGAATGTAGAACACAGAATATAGAATATAGAATATAGAATGCAGAATATAGAATACAGAATATAGAATGTAGAACACAGAATATAGAATATAGAATAGAGAATATGGAAAACAAAATTTAGAACATGGAATGCAGAATACGGAATTTAGAATATACAATACAGAACACTGAATATAGAATTTAGAATATAGAATTTAGAACACAGAATATGGAATGGAGAATACGGAATGCAGAATATTGTATACAGAATATACAATGTAGAACACAGAATTTGAATATGGAAAGCAGAATGTAGAACAAGGAATTTAGAACATGCAATGCAGAACACAGTATTTAGAATATAAAATACAGATTACTGAATAACGAATTTAGAATATAGAAAGTAGAACACAGAATTTAGTGAATAGAATACAGAATACTGAATATAGAATTTAGAATATAGAATGTAGAACACAGAATTTAGAATATAGAGTATAGAATACTGAATATAGAATTTAGAATATAGAATGTAGAACATAGTATATAGAATATAGAATAAAGAATATAGAACCCAAAATTTAGAACATCGAATGCAGAACGCAGAATTTAGAATATAGAGTACCGAATACAAATATAGAATATGAATATGCAATTTAGAACACAGAATTTAGAATATAGAATACAGAATACTTAATATAGAATTTAGAATATACAATGTAAAACAAAGAAAATAGAATATAGAATACGGAATGCAGAATATAGAATACAGAATATAGAATATAGAACACAGAATATAGAATACGGAAAACAGAATTCAAAACCCAGAATTGAGAAAATGGAATGAAGAACCGAGAATTTAGAATATATAGAACAGAATACTGAATATAGAATTTCAAATATAGAATGTTGAACACAGAATATAGAATATAGAATAAAGAATAATGAATATTGAATTTAGAATATAAAATTTAGAACACAGTATATAGAATATAGATTAGAGAATATAGAACCCAGAATTTAGAACGTGGAATGCAGAACACAGAATTTAGAATATAGAAAACAGAATACTGAATATAGAATTAAGAATATAGAATGTAGAACACAGGATACAGTATATAGACTACGGAATGCAGAATATAGAATATAGAGTATAGAATGATGAACACAAATTCTAGAATATACAATAGAGAATATAGAACCCAGAATTAAGAACATGGAATGTAGAACAGAGAATGTAGTATATAGAATACATAATACAGAATTTCGAATTTAGAGTATAGAATGTAGAACACAGAATATGGAATGTAGAATACGGAATGCAGAATACTGAATACAGAATATAGAATGTAAAACAAGAATTTAGAATATGGAAAAAAGAATGTAGAAACCAGAATTTAGAACATGGATTGCAGAACACAGAATTTAGAATATAGAATACAGATTACTGAATATAGAGTTTAGAATAGAGAATGTAGTACACAGAATTTAGAATATAGGGTATAGAATACTGAATATAGTATTTAGAATATACAATGTACAAGACATAATATAGAATATAGATTACAGAATATAGAACAAAAAATTTAGAAGATGGAATTCACAACACAGAATTTAGAATATAGAATAACGAATACTGAATATAGAATATGAATATAAACTGTAGAAAACAGAATTTAGAATACAGAATACAGAATACTGAATATAGTTTTTAGAATATACAATGTAGAACACAGAATATGAAATATAGAATACGGAATCCAGAATATAGAATACAGAATATAGAACACATAATTTAGAAAATGGAATACACAACACAGAATTTAGAATATAGAATACCGAATACTGAATATAGAATATGAATATACAATGTTGAACACAGAATTTAGAATATAGAATTAAGAAAACTGAACATTGAATTTAGAATATAGAATGTAGAACACAGTATATAGAATATAGATTAGAGAATATAGATCCCAGAATTTAGAACATGGAATGCAGAACACAGAATTTAGAATATAGAATACAGAATACTGAATATAGAATATAGAATATAGAATGTAGAACACAGAATATAGAATATAGACTACGGAATGCAGAATATAGGATATAGTCTACGGAATGCAAAATATAGAATATAGAGTATGGAATGATGAACACAAATTATAGAATATTCAATAGAGAATATAGAACCCAGAATTAAGAACATGGAATGTAGAACACAGAATTTTGTATATAGAATACATAATACTGAATTTCGAATTTAGAGTATAGAATGTAGAACACAGAATATGGAATGTAGAATACGGAATGCAGTATATTGAATACACAATATACAATGTAGAACACAGAATTTAGAATATGGAAAAAAGAATATAGAAACCAGAATTTAGAACATGGATTGCAGAACACAGAATTTAGAATATAGAATACAGATTACTGAGTATAGAATTTACAATTTAGAATGTAGTACACAGAATTTAGAATATAGCGTATAGAATACTGAATATAGTATTTAGAATATACAATGTACAACACATAATATAGAATATAGATTACAGAATATAGCACAAAAAATTTAGAAGATGGAATGCACAACACAGAATTTAGAATACAGAATACCGAATACTGAATATAGAATATTAATATACAATGTAGAACACAGAATTTAGAATACAGAGTATAGAATACTGAATGTAGAATTTAGAATATAGAATGTAGAACACAGAATATAGAATATAGAATACGGAATGCAGAATATAGAATACAGAATATAGAATATATAACACAGAATATAGAATATGGAAAACAGAATACAAAACCCAGAATTGAGAAAATGGAATATAGAACATAGAATTTAGAATATAGAAAACAGAATACTGAATATAGAATTTCAAATATACACTGTTGAACACAGAATTTAGAATACAGAAAACAGAATACTGAATATAGAATTTAGAATATAGAATGAAAAACACAGAATATGGAATGTAGAATACGGAATGCAGAATATTGGATACAGAATATAGAATGTAGAACACAGAATTTAGAATATAGAGTATAGAATACTGAATATAGAATTTAGAATATAGAATGTAGAACACAGAATATAGAAAATAGAATACAGAATATAGAACAAAAAATTTAGAACATGGAATGCACAACACAGAATTTAGACTATAATATACCGAATACTGAATATAGAAAATGTATATAAAATGTACAACACAGAATTTAGAATACAGAATACAGAATACTGAATATAGAATTTAGAACACAGAATATGGAATGTACGAAGCGGAATGCAGAATATTGTATACAGAATATACAATGTAGAACACAGAATTTAGAATATGGAAAGCAGAATATGGAACACGGAATTTAGAAGAAGAATGCAGAACACAGAATTGAGAATATAGAATACAGATTACTGAATATTGAATTTAGAATATAGAAAGTAGAACACAGAATTTAGTGTATAGAATACAGAATACTGAATATAGAATTTAGAATATAGAATGTAGAACACAGTATTTAGATATAGAGTATAGAATACTGAATATAGAATTTAGAATATAGAATGTAGAACACAGAATTTAGAATATAGAATAAAGAATATAGAACACAAAATTTAGAACATGGAATTCAGAACAGAGAATTTAGAATATAGAATACCGAATACAAATATAGAATATGAATATGCAATGTAGAACACAGAATTTAGAATATAGAATACAGAATACTAAATATAGAATTTAGAATATAGAATGTAGAACACAGAATTTAGAATATAGAGTATAGAATACTGAATATAGAATTTAGAATATAGAATGTAGAACACAGAATATAGAATATGGAAAACAGAATACAAAACCCAGAATTGAGAAAATGGAATGAAGTACAGAGAATTTAGAATATAGAAAACAGAATACTGAATATAGAATTTCAAATATAGAATGTTGAACAAAGAATTTAGAATATAGAATAAAGAATACTGAATATTGAATTTAGTATATATAATGTAGAACACAGTATATAGAATATAGATTAGAGAATATAGAACCCAGAATTTAGAACATGGAATGCAGAACACAGAATTTAGAATATAGAATACAGAATACTGTACATAGAATATAGAGTATAGAATGTAGAACACAGAATATAGAATATAGGCTACAGAATTCAGAATATAGAATATAGAGTATAGAATGATGAACACAAATTTTAGAATATACAATAGAGAATATAGAACCCAGTATTAAGAACATGTAATGTAGAACACAGAATGTAGTATATAGAATACATAATACTGAATTTCGAATTTAGAATATGGAATGTAGAACAAGGAATATGGAATGTAGAAAACGGAATGCAGAATATTGAATACAGTATATAGAATGTAGTATACACAATTTAGAATATAGAGTATAGAATACTGATTATAGAATTTAGAATATACAATGCAGAACACATAATATAGAACATAGAATACAGAATATAGAACAAAAATTTAGAAGATGGAATGCACAACACAGAATTTAGAATATAGTATACCGAATACTGAATATAGAAAATGTATATAAAATGTACAATGCAGAATTTAGAATACAGAATACAGAATACTGAATATAGAATTTAGAATATACAATGTAGAACACAGAATATGAAATATAGAATACGGAATTCAGAATATAGAATACAGAATATAGAACACAAAAATTAGAAAATGGAATGCACAACAGAGAATTTAGAATATAGAATAACGAATACTAAATATAGAATATGAATATACAATGTTGAACACAGAATTTAGAATATAGAATAAAGAATACTGAATATAGAATTTAGAATATAGAATGTTGAACACAGTATAGAATATAGAATATGGAATACTGAATATAGAATTTAGAATATAGAATGTAGAACACAGAATATAGAATATAGAATATAGAATGCAGAATATAGAATACAGAATATAGAATGTAGAACACAGAATATAGAATATAGAATAGAGAATATGGAAAACAAAATTTAGAACATGGAATGCAGAATACGGAATTTAGAATATACAATACAGAACACTGAATATAGAATTTAGAATATAGAATTTAGAACACAGAATATGGAATGGAGAATACGGAATGCAGAATATTGTATACAGAATATACAATGTAGAACACAGAATTTGAATATGGAAAGCAGAATGTAGAACAAGGAATTTAGAACATGCAATGCAGAACACAGTATTTAGAATATAAAATACAGATTACTGAATAACGAATTTAGAATATAGAAAGTAGAACACAGAATTTAGTGAATAGAATACAGAATACTGAATATAGAATTTAGAATATAGAATGTAGAACACAGAATTTAGAATATAGAGTATAGAATACTGAATATAGAATTTAGAATATAGAATGTAGAACATAGTATATAGAATATAGAATAAAGAATATAGAACCCAAAATTTAGAACATCGAATGCAGAACGCAGAATTTAGAATATAGAGTACCGAATACAAATATAGAATATGAATATGCAATTTAGAACACAGAATTTAGAATATAGAATACAGAATACTTAATATAGAATTTAGAATATACAATGTAAAACAAAGAAAATAGAATATAGAATACGGAATGCAGAATATAGAATACAGAATATAGAATATAGAACACAGAATATAGAATACGGAAAACAGAATTCAAAACCCAGAATTGAGAAAATGGAATGAAGAACCGAGAATTTAGAATATATAGAACAGAATACTGAATATAGAATTTCAAATATAGAATGTTGAACACAGAATATAGAATATAGAATAAAGAATAATGAATATTGAATTTAGAATATAAAATTTAGAACACAGTATATAGAATATAGATTAGAGAATATAGAACCCAGAATTTAGAACGTGGAATGCAGAACACAGAATTTAGAATATAGAAAACAGAATACTGAATATAGAATTAAGAATATAGAATGTAGAACACAGGATACAGTATATAGACTACGGAATGCAGAATATAGAATATAGAGTATAGAATGATGAACACAAATTCTAGAATATACAATAGAGAATATAGAACCCAGAATTAAGAACATGGAATGTAGAACAGAGAATGTAGTATATAGAATACATAATACAGAATTTCGAATTTAGAGTATAGAATGTAGAACACAGAATATGGAATGTAGAATACGGAATGCAGAATACTGAATACAGAATATAGAATGTAAAACAAGAATTTAGAATATGGAAAAAAGAATGTAGAAACCAGAATTTAGAACATGGATTGCAGAACACAGAATTTAGAATATAGAATACAGATTACTGAATATAGAGTTTAGAATAGAGAATGTAGTACACAGAATTTAGAATATAGGGTATAGAATACTGAATATAGTATTTAGAATATACAATGTACAAGACATAATATAGAATATAGATTACAGAATATAGAACAAAAAATTTAGAAGATGGAATTCACAACACAGAATTTAGAATATAGAATAACGAATACTGAATATAGAATATGAATATAAACTGTAGAAAACAGAATTTAGAATACAGAATACAGAATACTGAATATAGTTTTTAGAATATACAATGTAGAACACAGAATATGAAATATAGAATACGGAATCCAGAATATAGAATACAGAATATAGAACACATAATTTAGAAAATGGAATACACAACACAGAATTTAGAATATAGAATACCGAATACTGAATATAGAATATGAATATACAATGTTGAACACAGAATTTAGAATATAGAATTAAGAAAACTGAACATTGAATTTAGAATATAGAATGTAGAACACAGTATATAGAATATAGATTAGAGAATATAGATCCCAGAATTTAGAACATGGAATGCAGAACACAGAATTTAGAATATAGAATACAGAATACTGAATATAGAATATAGAATATAGAATGTAGAACACAGAATATAGAATATAGACTACGGAATGCAGAATATAGGATATAGTCTACGGAATGCAAAATATAGAATATAGAGTATGGAATGATGAACACAAATTATAGAATATTCAATAGAGAATATAGAACCCAGAATTAAGAACATGGAATGTAGAACACAGAATTTTGTATATAGAATACATAATACTGAATTTCGAATTTAGAGTATAGAATGTAGAACACAGAATATGGAATGTAGAATACGGAATGCAGTATATTGAATACACAATATACAATGTAGAACACAGAATTTAGAATATGGAAAAAAGAATATAGAAACCAGAATTTAGAACATGGATTGCAGAACACAGAATTTAGAATATAGAATACAGATTACTGAGTATAGAATTTACAATTTAGAATGTAGTACACAGAATTTAGAATATAGCGTATAGAATACTGAATATAGTATTTAGAATATACAATGTACAACACATAATATAGAATATAGATTACAGAATATAGCACAAAAAATTTAGAAGATGGAATGCACAACACAGAATTTAGAATACAGAATACCGAATACTGAATATAGAATATTAATATACAAAGTAGAACACAGAATTTAGAATAAACAATACAGAATACTTAATACAGGATTTAGAATATAGAATGTAGAACACAGACTATAGAATATAGAATATGGAATGCAGAATATAGAATACAGAATATAGAATATAGAACACAGAATATACTATATAGAATACAGAATACTGAATATAGAATTTAGAATATAGAATGTAGAACACAGAATATAGAATATAAAATACAGAATATGGAACACGAAATTTAGAACTTGGAATTCAGTACACAGAATTTAAAATATAGAACACCGAATACTGAAAATAGAATATGAATATACAATGTAGAACACAGAATATAGAATATAGAATACAGATTACTGAATATAGAATTTTGAATATAGAATGTAGAACACAGAATTTAGAATATAGAGTATAGAATACTGAATATAGAATTTGAATATAGAATGTAGAACACAGAATATAGAATATAGAATACAGAATATAGAACACAAAATTTAGAACATGGAATTAAGAACACAGAATTTAGAATATAGAAAAAAATACTGAATATAGAATTTCGAATATAGATTGTAGAACACAGAATTTACAATATAGAATAAAGAATACTGAATAAGAAATTTAGAATATAGAATGTAGAACACAGAATAAAGTATATAGAATAGAGAATAGAGAACTCCGAACTTTGAACACGGAAAGCAGAACACAGAATTTAGAATATAGAATACTGAATACTTAATATAAAATTTACAATATAGAATGTTGAACACAGAGTATAGAATATAGAATATGGAACACTGAATATAGAATTTAGAATATAGAATGTAGAACACAGAATATAGAATATAGAATACACAATATAGAACCCAAAATTTAGAACATGGAATGCAGAACAAAGAATTTAGAATATAGAATAACGAATACAAATATAGAATATGAATATACAGTGTAGAACACAGAATATAGAATGTAGAATACAGAATACTGAATATAGAATTTAGAATATAGAATGTAGAACACAGAATATAGAATATAGACAACGGAATGCAGAATATAGAATATAGAGTATAGAATGATGAACACAAATTATAGAATATACAATAGAGAATATAGAACCCAGAATTAAGAACATGGAATGTAGAACACAGAATTTAGAATATAGAATTCAGAATACTGAATTTCGAATTTAGAATATAGAATGTAGAACACAGAATATAGAATATAGACTACGGAATGCAGAATATAGGATATAGACTACGGAATGCAAAATATAGAATATAGAGTATAGAATGATGAACACAAATTATAGAATATACAATAGAGAATATAGAACCCAGAATTAAGAACATGGAATGTAGAACACAGAATTTTGTATATAGAATACATAATACTGAATTTCGAATTTAGAGTATAGAATGTAGAACACAGAATATGGAATGTAGAATACGGAATGCAGAATATTGAATACACAATATACAATGTAGAACACAGAATTTAGAATATGGAAAAAAGAATATAGAACCAGAATTTAGAACATGGATTGCTGAACACAGAATTTAGAATATAGAATACAGATTACTGAGTATAGAATTTACAATATAGAATGTAGTACACAAAATTTAGAATATAGGGTATAGAATACTGAATATAGTATTTAGAATATACAATGTACAACACATAATATAGAATATAGATTACAGAATATAGAACAAAAAATTTAGAAGATGGAATGCACAACACAGAATTTAGAATATAGAATACCGAATACTGAATATAGAATATTAATATACAATGTAGAACACAGAATTTAGAATAAACAATACAGAATACTTAATATACGATTTAGAATATAGAATGTAGAACACAGACTATAGAATATAGAATATGGAATGCAGAATATAGAATACAGAATATAGAATGTAGAACACAGAATATACTATATAGAATACAGAATACTGAATATAGAATTTAGAATATAGAATGTAGAACACAGAATATAGGATATAAAATACAGAATATGGAACACGAAATTTAGAACTTGGAATTCAGTACACAGAATTTAAAATATAGAACACCGAATACTGAAAATAGAATATGAATATACAATGTAGAACACAGAATATAGAATATAGAATACAGATTACTGAATATAGAATTTAGAATATAGAATGTAGAACACAGAATTTAGAATATAGAATATAGAATACTGAATATAGAATTTGAATATAGAATGTAGAACACAGAATATAGAATATAGAATACAGAATATAGAACACAAAATTTAGAACATGGATGGAAAACACAGAATTTAGAATATAGAAAAAAATACTGAATATAGAATTTCGAATATAGATTGTAGAACATAGAATTTACAATATGGAATAAAGAATACTGAACACGAAAATTAGAATATAGAATGTAGAACACAGAATAAAGAATATAGAATAGAAAATAGAGAACTCCGAACATTGAACACTGAAAGCAGAACACAGAATTTAGAATATAGAATACTGAATACTTAATATAAAATTTACAATATAGAATGTTGAACACAGAGTATAGAATATAGAATACGGAACACTGAATATAGAATTTAGAATATAGAATGTAGAACACAGAATATAGAATATAGAATACACAATATAGAACCCAAAATTTAGAACATGGAATGCAGAACAGAGAATTTAGAATATAGAATATCGAATACAAATATAGAATATGAATATACAGTGTAGAACACAGAATTTAGAATGTAGAATACAGAATACTGAATATAGAATTTAGAATATAGAATGTAGAACACAGAATATAGAATATAGACAACGGAATGCAGAATATAGAATATAGAGTATAGAATGATGAACACAAATTTTAGAATATACAATAGAGAATATAGAACCCAGAATTAAGAACATGTAATGTAGAACACAGAATGTAGTATATAGAATACATAATACTGAATTTTGAATTTAGAATATAGAATGTAGAACACAGAATATGGAATGAAGGATACGAAATGCAGAATATTGAATACAGAATATACAATGTAGAACACAGTGTATAGAATATAGAATAGAGAATATAGAAACCAGAATTTAGAACATGGAATTCAGAACACAGAATTTAGAATATAGTTACAGAATACTTTAAATACAATTTAGAATATAAAATGTAGAACACAGAATATAGAATGTACAATACGGAATGCAGAATATAGGATATATTATATAGAATGATGAACACAAATTATAGAATATAGAATAGAGAATATAGAACTCAGAATTAAGAACATGGAATGTAGAACACAGAATTAAGGTTATAAAATATAGAATACTGAATATAGAATTTAGAATATAGAATGTAGAACACAGAATATAGAATATAGAGTGCAGAATATAGAACACAAAATTTAGAACATGGAATGCACAACACAGAATTTAGAATATAGAATACGGAATACTGAATATAGTGAATGAATATACAATATAGAACACAGAATTTAGAATATAGAATACAGAATAGTTAATATCGAATTTAGAATATAGAATGAAGAACACAGAATATGGAATGTAGAATACATAATGCAGAATATTGGATACAGAATATAGAATGTAGAACACAGAATTTAGAATATAGAGTATAGAATACTGAATATAGAATTTAGAATATAGAATGTAGAACAAAGAATATAGAAAATTGAATACAGAATATAGAACACAAAATTTAGAACATGGAATGCACAACACAGAATTTAGAATATAGAATACGGAATACTGAATATAGATTATGAATATACAATGTTGAACATAGAATTTAGAATATAGAATAAAGAATACTGAATATAGAATTTAGAATATAGAATGTTGAACACAGAATATGGAATGTAGAATACGAAATGCAGAATATTGTTTACAGAATATAGAATGTAGAACACATTATATAGAATATAGATTACAGAATATAGAAACCAAAATTTAGAACATGGAATTCAGAGCACAGAATTTATTATATAGAATACAGAATAATTTATATAGAATTTAGAATATAAAATGTAGAACACAGAATATAGAATTTAGACTACGAAATGCATAATATAGGATATAGTATATAGAATGATGAACACAAAATATAGAATATAGAATAGAGAATATAGAACCCAGAATTAAGAACATGGAAGGTAGAACACAGAATTAAGAATATAGAATACATAATACTGAATTTTGAATTTAGAATATAGAATGTAGAACACAGAATATAGAATATAGACAACGGAATGCAGAATATAGAATATAGAGTATAGAATGATGAACACAAATTTTAGAATATACAATAGAGAATATAGAACCCAGAATTAAGAACATGTAATGTAGAACACAGAATGTAGTATATAGAATACATAATACTGAATTTTGAATTTAGAATATAGAATGTAGAACACAGAATATGGAATGAAGGATACGAAATGCAGAATATTGAATACAGAATATACAATGTAGAACACAGTGTATAGAATATAGAATAGAGAATATAGAAACCAGAATTTAGAACATGGAATTCAGAACACAGAATTTAGAATATAGTTACAGAATACTTTAAATACAATTTAGAATATAAAATGTAGAACACAGAATATAGAATGTACAATACGGAATGCAGAATATAGGATATATTATATAGAATGATGAACACAAATTATAGAATATAGAATAGAGAATATAGAACTCAGAATTAAGAACATGGAATGTAGAACACAGAATTAAGGTTATAAAATATAGAATACTGAATATAGAATTTAGAATATAGAATGTAGAACACAGAATATAGAATATAGAGTGCAGAATATAGAACACAAAATTTAGAACATGGAATGCACAACACAGAATTTAGAATATAGAATACGGAATACTGAATATAGTGAATGAATATACAATATAGAACACAGAATTTAGAATATAGAATACAGAATAGTTAATATCGAATTTAGAATATAGAATGAAGAACACAGAATATGGAATGTAGAATACATAATGCAGAATATTGGATACAGAATATAGAATGTAGAACACAGAATTTAGAATATAGAGTATAGAATACTGAATATAGAATTTAGAATATAGAATGTAGAACAAAGAATATAGAAAATTGAATACAGAATATAGAACACAAAATTTAGAACATGGAATGCACAACACAGAATTTAGAATATAGAATACGGAATACTGAATATAGATTATGAATATACAATGTTGAACATAGAATTTAGAATATAGAATAAAGAATACTGAATATAGAATTTAGAATATAGAATGTTGAACACAGAATATGGAATGTAGAATACGAAATGCAGAATATTGTTTACAGAATATAGAATGTAGAACACATTATATAGAATATAGATTACAGAATATAGAAACCAAAATTTAGAACATGGAATTCAGAGCACAGAATTTATTATATAGAATACAGAATAATTTATATAGAATTTAGAATATAAAATGTAGAACACAGAATATAGAATTTAGACTACGAAATGCATAATATAGGATATAGTATATAGAATGATGAACACAAAATATAGAATATAGAATAGAGAATATAGAACCCAGAATTAAGAACATGGAAGGTAGAACACAGAATTAAGAATATAGAATACATAATACTGAATTTTGAATTTAGAATATAGAATGTAGAACACAGAATATGGAATGTAGAATACGGAATGCAGAATATTGTATACAGGATATAGAATGTAGAACACAAAATTTAGAACATGGAATGCACAACACAGAATTTAGAATATAGAATACCGAATATTGAATATAGAATATGAATATAAAATGTAGAAAACAGAATTTAGAATACAGAATACAGAATACTGAATATAGAATTTAGAATATACAATGTAGAACACAGAATATGAAATATAGAATACGGAATCCAGAATATAGAATACAGAATATAGAACACATAATTTAGAAAATGGAATACACAACACAGAATTTAGAATATAGAATACCGAATACTGAATATAGAATATGAATATACAAAGTTGAACACAGAATTTAGAATATAGAATAAAGAATACTGAATATTGAATTTAGAAAATAGAATGTAGAACACAGTATATAGAATATAGATTAGAGGATATAGATCCCAGAATTTAGAACATGGAATGCAGAACACAGAATTTAGAATATAGAATACAGAATACTGAATATAAAATATAGAATATAGAATGTAGAACACAGAATATAGAATATAGACTACGGAATGCAGAATATAGAATAAAGACTACGGAATGCAAAATAGAGAATATAGAGTATAGAATGATGAACACAAATTATAGAATATACAATAGAGAATATAGAACCCAGAATTAAGAACATGGAATGTAGAACACAGAATTTTGTATATAGAATACATAATACTGAATCTCGAATTTAGAGTATAGAATGAAGAACACAGAATATGGAATGTAGAATACAGAATGCAGAATATTGAATACACAATATATAATGTAGAACCCAGAATTTAGAATATGGAAAAAAGAATATAGAAACCAGAATTTAGAACATGGATTGCAGAACACAGAATTTAGAATATACAATACAAATTACTGAATATAAAATTTAGAATATAGAATGTAGTACACAGAATTTAGAATATAGGGTATAGAATACTGAATATAGTATTTAGAATATACAATGTACAACAGATAATATAGAATATAGATTACAGAATATAGAACAAAATATTTAGAAGTTGGAATGCACAACACAGAATTTAGAGTATAGAATACCGAATACTGAATATAGAATATGAATATAAAATGTAGAAAACAGAATTTAGAATACAGAATACAGAATACTGAATATAGAATTTAGAATATACAATGTAGAACACAGAATATGAAATATAGAATATGGAATCCAGAATATAGAATACAGAATATAGAACACATAATTTAGAAAATGGAATACACAACACAGAATTTAGAATATAGAATACCGAATACTTAATTTAGAATATGAATATACAATGTTGAACACAGAATTTAGAATATAGAATAAAGAATACTGAATATTGAATTTAGAATATAGAATGTAGAACACAGTATATATAATATATATTAGAGAATATAGATCCCAGAAGTTAGAACATGGAATGCAGAACACAGAATTTAGAATATAGAATACAGAATACTGAATATAGAACATAGAATATAGAATGTAGAACACAGAATGTAGAATATAGACTACGGAATGCAGAATATAGAATATAGACTACGGAATGCAAAATATAGAATATAGAGTATAGAATGATGAACACAAATTATAGAATATACAATAGAGAATATAGAACCCAGAATTAAGAACATGGAATGTAGAACACAGAATTTTGTATATAGAATACATAATACTGAATTTCGAATTTAGAGTATAGAATGTAGAACACAGAATATGGAATGTAGAATACGGAATGCAGAATATTGAATACACAATATACAATGTAGAACACAGAATTTAGAATACGGAAAAAAGAATATAAAAACCAGAATTTAGAACATGGATTGCAGAACACAGAATTTAGAATATAGAATACAGATTACTGAATATAGAATTTCGAATATAGATTGTAGAACACAGAATTTACAATATAGAATAAAGAATACTGAATACGAAATTTAGAATATAGAATGTAGAACACAGAATAAAGAATAGAGAATAGAGAATAGAGAACTCTAACTTTGAACACGGAAAGCAGAACACAGAATTTAGAATATAGAATACTGAATACTTAATATAAAATTTACAATATAGAATGTTGAACACAGAGTATAGAATATAGAATACGGAACACTGAATATAGAATTTAGAATATATAATATAGAACACAGAATATAGAATATAGAATAAAGAATATAGAACCCAAAATTTAGAACATGGAATGCAGAACAGAGAATTTAGAATATAGAATACCGAATACAAATATAGAATATGAATATACAATGTAGAACACAGAATTAAGAATGTAGAATACAGATTACTGAATATAGAATTTAGAATATACAATGTAGAACACAGAATATAGAATATGGAAAACAGAATACCAAACCCAGAATTGAGAACATGGAATGTAATACAGAGAATTTCGAATATAGAAAACAGAACACTGAATATAGAATTTAGAATATAGAATGAAAGACACAGAATATGGAATGTAGAGTACGGAATGCAGAATATAGAATACAGAATATAGAACACAAAATTTAGAACATGGAATGCACAAGACAAAATTTAGAATATAGAATACCGAATACTGAATATAGAATATGAATATACATGGTAGAACACATAATTTAGAATATAGAATAGAGAATACTGAATATAGAATTAAGAATATACAATGTAGAAGACAGAATATAGAATATAGAATACAGAAAATAGAATGTAGAACACAGAGTATAGAATATGGAAAACAGAACACAAAACCCAGAATTGAGAACATGGAATGCAGAACACGGAATTTAGAATATAGAAAAAAAAATACTGAATATAGAATTTCGAATATAGATTGTAGAACACAGAATTTACAATATAGAATAAAGAATACTGAATACAAAATTTAGAATATAGAATGTAGAACACAGAATATAGAATAGAGAATACAGGAGAGAGAACTCAGAATTTAGAACACGGAAAGCAGAAGAAAGAATTTATAATATAGAATACTGAATACTTAACATAAAATTTACAATATAGAAAGTTGAACACAGAATATAGAATATAGAATACGGAATACTGAATATAGAATTTAGAATATACAATGTAGAACACAGAATATAGAATATAGAATACGGAATGCAGAATATAGAATACAGAATATAGATTTTAGAACACAGAAAATAGACTATAGAATACAGAATATAGAAAGCAAAATTTAGAACATGGCATGCAGAACAGAGAATTTAGAATATAGAATACAGAATACTGAATATAGAATTTAGAATATAGATTGGAGAGCAAAGAATATAAAATATAGACTACAGAATGCAGAATATAATATATAGAGTATAGAATGATGAACACAAATTATAGAATATAGAATAGAGAATATAGAACCCAGAATTAAGGACATGGAATGTAGAACACAGAATTTATAATATAGAATACAGAATACTGAATTTCGAATTTAGAATATAGAATGTAGAACACAGAATATGGAATGTAGAATACGGAATGCAGAATATTGAATACAGAATATAGAATTTAGAACACAGTATATAGAATATAGATTAGAGAATATAGAAACCAGAATTTAGAACGTGGAATTCAGAGCACAGAATTTAGAATATAGAATACAGAATACTTTATATAAAATTTAGAATATAAAATGTAGAACACAGAATATAGAATATGGACTACGAAATGCAAAATATAGGATATAGTATATAGAATGATGAACACAAATTATAGAATATAGAATAGAGAATATAGAACCCACAAATAAGAACATGGAATGTAGAACACAGAATTAAGAATATAGAATACATAATACTGAATTTTGAATATAGAATATAGACTGTAGAACACAGAATATGGAATGTAGAATACGGAATGCAGAATATTGAATACAGGATATAGAATGTAGAACACAGAGTTTGGAAAATGGAACAAAGAATATAGAAACCAGAATTTAGAACATGGAATGCAGAACACAGAATTTAGAATATAGAATACAGATTACTGAATATAGAAATAAGAATATACAATGTAGAACACAGAATTTAGAATATAGCGTATAGAATACTGAATATAGAATTTAGAATATAGAATGTAGAACACAGAATATAGAATATAGAATACAGAAAATAGAACCCAATATTTAGAACATGGAATGCAGAACAGAGAATTTAGAATATAGAATACCGAATACAAATAGAGAATATGAATATACAATGTAGAACACAGAATTTAGAATATAGAATACAGAATACTGAATACAGAATTTAGAATATACAAAGTAGAAAACAGAATATAGAATATGGAAAACAGAATAAAAAACCCAGAATTGAGAACATGGAATGAAGTACAGAGAATTTAGAATATAGAATACAGAATACTGAATATAGAATTTCAAATATAGAATGTTGAACAAAGAATTTAGAATATATAATAAAGAATACATAATATAGGATTTAGAATACAGAATGTAGAACACAGAATATAGAATATAGAACAGAGTATATGGAACCCAAAATTTAGAACATGGAATGCAGAACACACAATTTAGTATATAGAATACAGAATACTGAATATAGAATTTAGAATATAGAATTTAGAACACAGAATATGGAATGTAGGATACGAAATTCAGAATATTGTATACAGAATATACAATGTAGAACACAGAATTTAGAATATGGAAACCAGAATATAGAACACGGAGTTTAGAACATGGAATGTAGAACACAGAATTTATACTATAGAATACAGATTACTGAATATTGAATTTAGAATATAGAAAGTAGAACACAGAATTTAGTATATAGAATACTGAATACTAAATATAAAATTTAGAATATAGAATGTAGAACACAGAATTTAGAATACAGAGTATAGAATACTGAATGTAGAATTTAGAATATAGAATGTAGAACACATAATATAGAATATAGAATACGGAATGCAGAATATAGAATACAGAATATAGAATATATAACACAGAATATAGAATATGGAAAACAGAATACAAAACCCAGAATTGAGAAAATGGAATATAGAACATAGAATTTAGAATATAGAAAACAGAATACTGAATATAGAATTTCAAATATAGACTGTTGAACACAGAATTTAGAATACAGAAAACACAATACTGAATATAGAATTTAGAATATAGAATGAAAAACACAGAATATGGAATGTAGAATACGGAATGCAGAATATTGGATACAGAATATAGAATGTAGAACACAGAATTTAGAATATAGAGTATAGAATACTGAATATAGAATTTAGAATATAGAATGTAGAACACAGAATATAGAAAATAGAATACAGAATATAGAACAAAAAATTTAGAAAATGGAATGCACAACACAGAATTTAGACTATAATATACCGAATACTGAATATAGAAAATGTATATAAAATGTACAACACAGAATTTAGAATACAGAATACAGAATACTGAATATAGAATTTAGAACACAGAATATGGAATGTACGAAGCGGAATGCAGAATATTGTATACAGAATATACAATGTAGAACACAGAATTTAGAATATGGAAAGCAGAATATGGAACACGGAATTTAGAAGAAGAATGCAGAACACAGAATTGAGAATATAGAATACAGATTACTGAATATTGAATTTAGAATATAGAAAGTAGAACACAGAATTTAGTGTATAGAATACAGAATACTGAATATAGAATTTAGAATATAGAATGTAGAACACAGTATTTAGATATAGAGTATAGAATACTGAATATAGAATTTAGAATACAGAATGTAGAACACAGAATTTAGAATATAGAATAAAGAATATAGAACACAAAATTTAGAACATGGAATTCAGAACAGAGAATTTAGAATATAGAATACCGAATACAAATATAGAATATGAATATGCAATGTAGAACACAGAATTTAGAATATAGAATACAGAATACTAAATATAGAATTTAGAATATAGAATGTAGAACACAGAATTTAGAATATAGAGTATAGAATACTGAATATAGAATTTAGAATATAGAATGTAGAACACAGAATATAGAATATGGAAAACAGAATACAAAACCCAGAATTGAGAAAATGGAATGAAGTACAGAGAATTTAGAATATAGAAAACAGAATACTGAATATAGAATTTCAAATATAGAATGTTGAACAAAGAATTTAGAATATAGAATAAAGAATACTGAATATTGAATTTAGTATATATAATGTAGAACACAGTATATAGAATATAGATTAGAGAATATAGAACCCAGAATTTAGAACATGGAATGCAGAACACAGAATTTAGAATATAGAATACAGAATACTGTACATAGAATATAGAGTATAGAATGTAGAACACAGAATATAGAATATAGGCTACAGAATTCAGAATATAGAATACAGAATATAGAATGTAGAACACAGAATATAGAATATAGAATAGAGAATATGGAAAACAAAATTTAGAACATGGAATGCAGAATACGGAATTTAGAACATACAATACAGAACACTGAATATAGAATTTAGAATATAGAATTTAGAACACAGAATATGGAATGGAGAATACGGAATGCAGAATATTGTATACAGAATATACAATGTAGAACACAGAATTTAGAATATGGAAAGCAGAATGTAGAACAAGGAATTTAGAACATGCAATGCAGAACACAGAATTTAGAATATAAAATACAGATTACTGAATAACGAATTTAGAATATAGAAAGTAGAACACAGAATTTAGTGTATAGAATACAGAATACTGAATATAGAATTTAGAATATAGAATGTAGAACACAGAATTTAGAATATAGAGTATAGAATACTGAATATAGAATTTAGAATATAGAATGTAGAACATAGTATATAGAATATAGAATAAAGAATATAGAACCCAAAATTTAGAACATCGAATGCAGAACGCAGAATTTAGAATATAGAATACCGAATACAAATATAGAATATGAATATGCAATTTAGAACACAGAATTTAGAATATAGAATACAGAATACTGAATATAGAATTTAGAATATACAATGTAAAACAAAGAATATAGAATATAGAATACGGAATGTAGAATATAGAATACAGAATATAGAATATAGAACACAGAATATAGAATACGGAAAACAGAATTCAAAACCCAGAATTGAGAAAATGGAATGAAGAACCGAGAATTTAGAATATAGAAAACAGAATACTGAATATAGAATTTCAAATATAGAATGTTGAACACAGAATATAGAATATAGAATAAAGAATAATGAATATTGAATTTAGAATATAAAATGTAGAACACAGTATATAGAATATAGATTAGAGAATATAGAACCCAGAATTTAGAACGTGGAATGCAGAACACAGAATTTAGAATATAGAATACAGAATACTGAATATAGAATATAGAGTATAGAATGTAGAACACAGAATATAGTATATAGACTACGGAATGCAGAATATAGAATATAGAGTATAGAATGATGAACACAAATTTTAGAATATACAATAGAGAATATAGAACCCAGAATTAAGAACATGGAATGTAGAACACAGAATTTTGTATATAGAATACATAATACAGAATTTCGAATTTAGAGTATAGAATATAGAACACAGAATATGGAATGTAGAATACGGAATGCAGAATACTGAATACAGAATATAGAATGTAAAACAAGAATTTAGAATATGGGAAAAAGAATGTAGAAAACAGAATTTAGAACATGGATTGCAGAACACAGAATTTAGAATATAGAATACAGATTACTGAATATAGAGTTTAGAATAGAGAATGTAGTACACAGAATTTAGAATATAGAGTATAGAATACTGAATATAGAATTTAGAATATACAATGTAGAACACATAATAAAGAATATAGAATACAGAATATAGAACAAAAAATTTAGAAGATGGAATGCACAACACAGAATTTAGAATATAGAATACCGAATACTGAATATAGAATATTAATATACAATGTAGAACACAGAATTTAGTATATACAATACAGAATACTTAATATAGGATTTAGAATATAGAATGTAGAACACGGACTATAGAATATACAATATGGAATGCAGAATATAGAATACAGAATATAGAATGTAGAACACAGAATACAGAATATAGAATAGAGTATATGGAACAAAAATTTAGAACGTGGAATGCAGAACACAGAATTTAGAATACAGAATACAGAATACTGAATATAGAATTTAGAACACAGAATATGGAATGTAGGATACGGAATGCAGAATATTGCATACAGAATATACAATGTAGAACACAGAATTTAGAATATGGAAAGCAGAATATGGAACACGGAATTTAGAAGAAAATGCAGAACACAGAATTTAGAATATACAATACAGAATACTGAATATAGAATTTAGAATATAGAATGTAGAACACAGAATTTAGAATATAGAGTATAGAATACTGAATATAGGATTTAGAATATAGAATGTAGAACACAGAATTTAGAATAAAGAATAAAGAATATAGAACACAAAATTTAGAACTTGGAATTCAGAACAGAGAATTTAGAATATAGAATACCGAATACAAATATAGAATATGAATATGCAATGTAGAACACAGAATTTAGATTGTAGAATACAGAATACGGAATATAGTATTTAGAATATACAAGTAGAACACAGAATATAGTATATAGAATACGGAATGCAGTATATAGAATACAGAATATAGAATATAGAACACAGAATATAGAATATGGAAAACAGAATACAAAACCCAGAATTGAGAACATGGAATGAAGTACAGAGAATTTAGAATATAGAAAACAGAATACTGAATATAGAATTTCAAATATAGAATGTTGAACAAAGAATTTAGGGTATAGAATAAAGAATACTGAATATTGAATTTAGAATATAGAATGTAGAACACAGTATATAGAATATAGATTAGAAAATATAGAACCCAGAATTTAGAACATGGAATGCAGAACACAGAATTTAGAATATAGAATACACAATACTGAATATAGAATATAGAGTATAGAATGCAGAACACAGAATATATTATATAGACTACGGAATGCAGAATATAGAATATAGAGTATAGAATGATGAAAACAAATTTTAGAATATACAATAGAGAATATAGAACCCAGAATTAAGAACATGAATTCTCGAACACAGAATGTAGTATATAGAATACATAATAATGAATTTCGAATTTAGAGTATAGAATGTAGAACACAGAATATGGAATGTAGAATACGGAAGGCAGAATATTGAATACAGAATATAGAATTTAGAACACAGTATATAGAATATAGATTAGAGAAAATAGAAACCACAATTTAGAACATGGAATGCAGAACACAGAATTTCGAATATAGAATACAGAATATTTCTGTACAATTTAGCATATAAAATGTAGAACACAGAATATAGAATGTAGACTACAGAATGCAGAATATAGGATATAGTATATAGAATGATGAACACAAATTATAGGATATAGAATAGAGAATATAGAACTCAGAATTAAGAACATGGAATGTAGAACACAGAATTAAGAATATAGAATATAGAATACTGAATATAGAATTTAGAATATAGAATGTAGAACACAGAATATAGAATATAGAATACAGAATATAGAACACAATATTTAGAACATGGAATGCACAAGACAGAATTTAGAATATAGAATACGGAATACTGAATATAGAGTATGAATATACAATATAGAACACAGAATTTAGAATATAGGATACAGAATAATTAATATCGAATTTAGAATATAGAATGAAGAACACAGAATATGGAATGTAGAATACAGAATGCAGAATATTGGATACAGAATATTGAATGTAGAACACAGAATTTAGAATATAGAGTTTAGAATACTGAATGTAGAATTAAGAATATAGAATGTAGAACACAGTATATAGAAAATAGAATACAGAATATAGAACACAAAATTTAGAACATGGAATGCACAACACAGAATTTAGAATATAGAATACCGAATACTGAATATAGAATATGAATACAAAATATAGAACACAGAATTTAGAATACAGAATAAAGAATACTAAATATAGAATTTCGAATATAGAATGTAGAACACAGAATATAGAATATAGAATATGGAATGCAGAATATAGAATACAGAATATAGAATGTTGAACACAGAATATAGAATATAGAATAGAGTATATGGAAACCAAAATTTAGAACATGGAATGCAGAATACAGATTTTAGAATATAGAATACAGATTACTGAATATAGAATTTAGAATATAGAATGTAGAACACATAATATAGAATATAGAATGCAGAATATAGAACAAAAGAATTAGAAGATGGAATGCACAACACAGAATTTAGAATATAGAATACCGAATACTGAATATAGAATATTAATATACAATGTAGAACACAGAATTTAGAATATACAATACAAAATACTTAATATAGGATTTAGAATATAGAATGTAGAACACAGACTATAGAATATAGAATATGGAATGCAGAATATAGTATACAGAATATAGAATGTAGAACACAGAATACAGAATATAGAATAGAGTATATGGAACAAAAATTTAGAACGTGGAATGCAGAACACACAATTTGGAAAATAGAATACAGAATACTGAATATAGAATTTAGAACACAGAATATGGAATGTACGATACGGAATGCAGAATATTGTATACGGAATATACAATGTAGAACACAGAATTTAGAATATGGAAAGCAGAATATGGAACACGGAATTTAGAAGAAGAATGCAGAACACAGAATTTAGAATATAGAATACAGATTACTGAATATTGAATTTAGAATATAGAAAGTAGAACACAGAATTTAGTGTATAGAATACAGAATACTGAATATAGAATTTAGAATATAGAATGTAGAACACAGTATTTAGATATAGAGTATAGAATACTGAATATAGAATTTAGAATATAGAATGTAGAACACAGAATATAGAATATGGAAAGCAGAATATGGAACACGGAATTTAGAAGAAGAATGCAGAACACAGAATTTAGAATATAGAATACAGATTACTGAATATTGAATTTAGAATATAGAAAGTAGAACACAGAATTTAGTGTATAGAATACAGAATACTGAATATAGAATTTAGAATATAGAATGTAGAACACAGTATTTAGATATAGAGTATAGAATACTGAATATAGAATTTAGAATATAGAATGTAGAACACAGAATATAGAATATGGAAAACAGAATACAAAACCCAGAATTGAGAAAATGGAATGAAGTACAGAGAATTTAGAATATAGAAAACAGAATACTGAATATAGAATTTCAAATATAGAATGTTGAACAAAGAATTTAGAATATAGAATAAAGAATACTGAATATTGAATTTAGAATATATAATGTAGAAAACAGTATATAGAATATAGATTAGAGAATATAGAACCTAGAATTTAGAACATGGAATGCAGAACACAGAATTTAGAATATTGAATACAGAATACTGTACATAGAATATAGAGTATAGAATGTAGAACACAGAATATAGAATATAGGCTACAGAATGCAGAATATAGAATATAGAGTATAGAATGATGAACACAAATTTTAGAATATACAATAGAGAATATAGAACCCAGAATTAAGAACATGTAATGTAGAACACAGAATGTAGTATATAGAATACATAATACTGAATTTCGAATTTAGAATATGGAATGTAGAACAAGGAATATGGAATGTAGAAAACGGAATGCAGAATATTGAATACAGTATATAGAATATAGTATACACAATTTAGAATATAGAGTATAGAATAGTGATTATAGAATTTAGAATAGAGAATGTAGAACACATAATATAGAACATAGAAAACCGAATATAGAACAAAAATTTAGAAGATGGAATGCACAACACAGAATTTAGACTATAGTATACCGAATACTGAATATAGAAAATGTATATAAAATGTACAACACAGAGTTTAGAATACAGAATACAGAATACTGAATATAGAATTTAGAATATACAATGTAGAACACAGAATATGAAATATAGAATACGGAATTCAGAATATAGAATACAGAATATAGAACACAAAAATTAGAAAATGGAATGCACAACACAGAATTTAGAATATTGAATAACGAATACTAAATATAGAATATGAATATACAATGTTGAACACAGAATTTAGAATATAGAATAAAGAATACTGAATATAGAATTTAGAATATAGAATGTTGAACACAGTGTAGAATATAGAATACGGAATACTGAATATAGAATTTAGAATATAGAATGTAGAACACAGAATATAGAATATAGAATATAGAATGCAGAATATAGAATACAGAATATAGAATGAAGAACACAGAATATAGAATATAGAATAGAGAATATGGAAAACAAAATTTAGAACATAGAATGCAGAATACAGAATTTAGAATATACAATACAGAACACTGAATATAGAATTTAGAATATAGAATTTAGAACACAGAATATGGAATGGAGAATACGGAATGCAGAATATTGTATACAGAATATACAATGTAGAACACAGAATTTAGAATATGGAAAGCAGAATGTAGAACAAGGAATTTAGAACATGCAATGCAGAACACAGAATTTAGAATATAAAATACAGATTACTGAATAACGAATTTAGAATATAGAAAGTAGAACACAGAATTTAATATATAGAATACAGAATACTAAATATAGAAATTAGAATATAGAATATAGAACACAGAATTTAGAATATAGAGTATAGAATACTGAATATAGAATTTAGAATATAGAATGTAGAACAAAGAATATAGAAAATTGAATACAGAATATAGAACACAAAATTTAGAACATGGAATGCACAACACAGAATTTAGAATATAGAATACGGAATACTGAATATAGATTATGAATATACAATGTTGAACATAGAATTTAGAATATAGAATAAAGAATACTGAATATAGAATTTAGAATATAGAATGTTGAACACAGTATAGAATATAGAATACGGAATACTGAATATAGAATTTGAAAATAGAATGTAGAACACAGAATATAGAATATAGAATACGCAATGCAGAATATAGAATACAGAATATAGAACACAAAATTTAGAATATGGAATGCACAACACAGAATTTAGAATATAGAATACGGAATACTGAATATAGAATATGTATATACATGGTAGAACACATAATTTACAATATAGAATAGAGAATACTGAATATAGAATGAAGAATATACAATGTAGAACACAGAATATAGAATATAGAATACAGAATGCAGAATATAGTATACAGAAAATAGAATGTAGAACACAGAATATAGAATATGGAAAACAGAACACAAATCCCAGAGTTGAGAACATGGAATGCAGAACACAGAATTTAGAATATAGAAAAAAAATGCTGAATATAGAAATTCGAATATAGATTGTTGAACACAGAATTTACAATATAGAATAAAGAATACTGAATACAAAATATAGAATATAGAATGTAGAACACAGAATATAGAATATAGAATTGAGAATAGAGAACTCAGAACTTAGAACACGGAAAGCAGAACAAAGAATTTAGTATATAGAATACTGAATACTTAACATAAAATTTACAATATAGAAAGTTGAACACAGAATATAGAATATAGAATACGGAATACTGAATATAGAATTTAGAATATAGAATGTAGAACAAAGAATATAGAATATAGAATACGGAATTCAGATTATAGAATACCGAATATAGAATTTAGAACACAGAAAATAGAGTATAGAATACAGAATATAGAACCCAAAATTTAGAACATGGCATGCAGAACAGAGAATTTAGAATATAGAATACAGAATACTGAATATAGAATTTAGAATATAGAATGTAGAGCACAGAATATAAAATATAGACTACGGAATGCACAATATAATATATAGAGTATAGAATGATGAACACAAATTATAGAATATTGAATACAGAATATTGAACCCAGAATTAAGAACATGGAATGTAGAACACAGAATTTAGAATATAGAATACAGAATACTGAATTTCGAATTTAAAATATAGAATGTAGAACACAGAATATGGAATGTAGAATACGAAATGCAGAATATTGTTTACAGAATATAGAATGTAGAACACATTATATAGAATATAGATTACAGAATATAGAAACCAAAATTTAGAACATGGAATTCAGAGCACAGAATTTATTATATAGAATACAGAATAATTTATATAGAATTTAGAATATAAAATGTAGAACACAGAATATAGAATTTAGACTACGAAATGCATAATATAGGATATAGTATATAGAATGATGAACACAAAATATAGAATATAGAATAGAGAATATAGAACCCAGAATTAAGAACATGGAAGGTAGAACACAGAATTAAGAATATAGAATACATAATACTGAATTTTGAATTTAGAATATAGAATGTAGAACACAGAATATGGAATGTAGAATACGGAATGCAGAATATTGTATACAGGATATAGAATGTAGAACACAAAATTTAGAACATGGAATGCACAACACAGAATTTAGAATATAGAATACCGAATATTGAATATAGAATATGAATATAAAATGTAGAAAACAGAATTTAGAATACAGAATACAGAATACTGAATATAGAATTTAGAATATACAATGTAGAACACAGAATATGAAATATAGAATACGGAATCCAGAATATAGAATACAGAATATAGAACACATAATTTAGAAAATGGAATACACAACACAGAATTTAGAATATAGAATACCGAATACTGAATATAGAATATGAATATACAAAGTTTAACACAGAATTTAGAATATAGAATAAAGAATACTGAACATTGAATTTAGAAAATAGAATGTAGAACACAGTATATAGAATATAGATTAGAGGATATAGATCCCAGAATTTAGAACATGGAATGCAGAACACAGAATTTAGAATATAGAATACAGAATACTGAATATAAAATATAGAATATAGAATGTAGAACACAGAATATAGAATATAGACTACGGAATGCAGAATATAGAATAAAGACTACGGAATGCAAAATAGAGAATATAGAGTATAGAATGATGAACACAAATTATAGAATATACAATAGAGAATATAGAACCCAGAATTAAGAACATGGAATGTAGAACACAGAATTTTGTATATAGAATACATAATACTGAATCTCGAATTTAGAGTATAGAATGAAGAACACAGAATATGGAATGTAGAATACAGAATGCAGAATATTGAATACACAATATATAATGTAGAACCCAGAATTTAGAATATGGAAAAAAGAATATAGAAACCAGAATTTAGAACATGGATTGCAGAACACAGAATTTAGAATATACAATACAAATTACTGAATATAAAATTTAGAATATAGAATGTAGTACACAGAATTTAGAATATAGGGTATAGAATACTGAATATAGTATTTAGAATATACAATGTACAACAGATAATATAGAATATAGATTACAGAATATAGAACAAAATATTTAGAAGTTGGAATGCACAACACAGAATTTAGAGTATAGAATACCGAATACTGAATATAGAATATGAATATAAAATGTAGAAAACAGAATTTAGAATACAGAATACAGAATACTGAATATAGAATTTAGAATATACAATGTAGAACACAGAATATGAAATATAGAATATGGAATCCAGAATATAGAATACAGAATATAGAACACATAATTTAGAAAATGGAATACACAACACAGAATTTAGAATATAGAATACCGAATACTTAATTTAGAATATGAATATACAATGTTGAACACAGAATTTAGAATATAGAATAAAGAATACTGAATATTGAATTTAGAATATAGAATGTAGAACACAGTATATATAATATATATTAGAGAATATAGATCCCAGAAGTTAGAACATGGAATGCAGAACACAGAATTTAGAATATAGAATACAGAATACTGAATATAGAACATAGAATATAGAATGTAGAACACAGAATGTAGAATATAGACTACGGAATGCAGAATATAGAATATAGACTACGGAATGCAAAATATAGAATTTAGAGTATAGAATGAAGAACACAGAATATGGAATGTAGAATACAGAATGCAGAATATTGAATACACAATATACAATGTAGAACACAGAATTTAGAATACGGAAAAAAGAATATAAAAACCAGAATTTAGAACATGGATTGCAGAACACAGAATTTAGAATATAGAATACAGATTACTGAATATAGAATTTCGAATATAGATTGTAGAACACAGAATTTACAATATAGAATAAAGAATACTGAATACGAAATTTAGAATATAGAATGTAGAACACAGAATAAAGAATAGAGAATAGAGAATAGAGAACTCTAACTTTGAACACGGAAAGCAGAACACAGAATTTAGAATATAGAATACTGAATACTTAATATAAAATTTACAATATAGAATGTTGAACACAGAGTATAGAATATAGAATACGGAACACTGAATATAGAATTTAGAATATATAATATAGAACACAGAATATAGAATATAGAATAAAGAATATAGAACCCAAAATTTAGAACATGGAATGCAGAACAGAGAATTTAGAATATAGAATACCGAATACAAATATAGAATATGAATATACAATGTAGAACACAGAATTAAGAATGTAGAATACAGATTACTGAATATAGAATTTAGAATATACAATGTAGAACACAGAATATAGAATATGGAAAACAGAATACCAAACCCAGAATTGAGAACATGGAATGTAATACAGAGAATTTCGAATATAGAAAACAGAACACTGAATATAGAATTTAGAATATAGAATGAAAGACACAGAATATGGAATGTAGAGTACGGAATGCAGAATATAGAATACAGAATATAGAACACAAAATTTAGAACATGGAATGCACAAGACAAAATTTAGAATATAGAATACCGAATACTGAATATAGAATATGAATATACATGGTAGAACACATAATTTAGAATATAGAATAGAGAATACTGAATATAGAATTAAGAATATACAATGTAGAAGACAGAATATAGAATATAGAATACAGAAAATAGAATGTAGAACACAGAGTATAGAATATGGAAAACAGAACACAAAACCCAGAATTGAGAACATGGAATGCAGAACACGGAATTTAGAATATAGAAAAAAAAATACTGAATATAGAATTTCGAATATAGATTGTAGAACACAGAATTTACAATATAGAATAAAGAATACTGAATACAAAATTTAGAATATAGAATGTAGAACACAGAATATAGAATAGAGAATAGAGGAGAGAGAACTCAGAATTTAGAACACGGAAAGCAGAAGAAAGAATTTATAATATAGAATACTGAATACTTAACATAAAATTTACAATATAGAAAGTTGAACACAGAATATAGAATATAGAATACGGAATACTGAATATAGAATTTAGAATATACAATGTAGAACACAGAATATAGAATATAGAATACGGAATGCAGAATATAGAATACAGAATATAGATTTTAGAACACAGAAAATAGACTATAGAATACAGAATATAGAAAGCAAAATTTAGAACATGGCATGCAGAACAGAGAATTTAGAATATAGAATACAGAATACTGAATATAGAATTTAGAATATAGATTGGAGAGCAAAGAATATAAAATATAGACTACAGAATGCAGAATATAATATATAGAGTATAGAATGATGAACACAAATTATAGAATATAGAATAGAGAATATAGAACCCAGAATTAAGGACATGGAATGTAGAACACAGAATTTATAATATAGAATACAGAATACTGAATTTCGAATTTAGAATATAGAATGTAGAACACAGAATATGGAATGTAGAATACGGAATGCAGAATATTGAATACAGAATATAGAATTTAGAACACAGTATATAGAATATAGATTAGAGAATATAGAAACCAGAATTTAGAACGTGGAATTCAGAGCACAGAATTTAGAATATAGAATACAGAATACTTTATATAAAATTTAGAATATAAAATGTAGAACACAGAATATAGAATATGGACTACGAAATGCAAAATATAGGATATAGTATATAGAATGATGAACACAAATTATAGAATATAGAATAGAGAATATAGAACCCACAAATAAGAACATGGAATGTAGAACACAGAATTAAGAATATAGAATACATAATACTGAATTTTGAATATAGAATATAGACTGTAGAACACAGAATATGGAATGTAGAATACGGAATGCAGAATATTGAATACAGGATATAGAATGCAGAACACAGAGTTTGGAAAATGGAACAAAGAATATAGAAACCAGAATTTAGAACATGGAATGCAGAACACAGAATTTAGAATATAGAATACAGATTACTGAATATAGAAATAAGAATATACAATGTAGAACACAGAATTTAGAATATAGCGTATAGAATACTGAATATAGAATTTAGAATATAGAATGTAGAACACAGAATATAGAATATAGAATACAGAAAATAGAACCCAATATTTAGAACATGGAATGCAGAACAGAGAATTTAGAATATAGAATACCGAATACAAATAGAGAATATGAATATACAATGTAGAACACAGAATTTAGAATATAGAATACAGAATACTGAATACAGAATTTAGAATATACAAAGTAGAAAACAGAATATAGAATATGGAAAACAGAATAAAAAACCCAGAATTGAGAACATGGAATGAAGTACAGAGAATTTAGAATATAGAATACAGAATACTGAATATAGAATTTCAAATATAGAATGTTGAACAAAGAATTTAGAATATATAATAAAGAATACATAATATAGGATTTAGAATACAGAATGTAGAACACAGAATATAGAATATAGAACAGAGTATATGGAACCCAAAATTTAGAACATGGAATGCAGAACACACAATTTAGTATATAGAATACAGAATACTGAATATAGAATTTAGAATATAGAATTTAGAACACAGAATATGGAATGTAGGATACGAAATTCAGAATATTGTATACAGAATATACAATGTAGAACACAGAATTTAGAATATGGAAACCAGAATATAGAACACGGAGTTTAGAACATGGAATGTAGAACACAGAATTTATACTATAGAATACAGATTACTGAATATTGAATTTAGAATATAGAAAGTAGAACACAGAATTTAGTATATAGAATACTGAATACTAAATATAAAATTTAGAATATAGAATGTAGAACACAGAATTTAGAATACAGAGTATAGAATACTGAATGTAGAATTTAGAATATAGAATGTAGAACACAGAATATAGAATATAGAATACGGAATGCAGAATATAGAATACAGAATATAGAATATATAACACAGAATATAGAATATGGAAAACAGAATACAAAACCCAGAATTGAGAAAATGGAATATAGAACATAGAATTTAGAATATAGAAAACAGAATACTGAATATAGAATTTCAAATATAGACTGTTGAACACAGAATTTAGAATACAGAAAACAGAATACTGAATATAGAATTTAGAATATAGAATGAAAAACACAGAATATGGAATGTAGAATACGGAATGCAGAATATTGGATACAGAATATAGAATGTAGAACACAGAATTTAGAATATAGAGTATAGAATACTGAATATAGAATTTAGAATATAGAATGTAGAACACAGAATATAGAAAATAGAATACAGAATATAGAACAAAAAATTTAGAACATGGAATGCACAACACAGAATTTAGACTATAATATACCGAATACTGAATATAGAAAATGTATATAAAATGTACAACACAGAATTTAGAATACAGAATACAGAATACTGAATATAGAATTTAGAACACAGAATATGGAATGTACGAAGCGGAATGCAGAATATTGTATACAGAATATACAATGTAGAACACAGAATTTAGAATATGGAAAGCAGAATATGGAACACGGAATTTAGAAGAAGAATGCAGAACACAGAATTGAGAATATAGAATACAGATTACTGAATATTGAATTTAGAATATAGAAAGTAGAACACAGAATTTAGTGTATAGAATACAGAATACTGAATATAGAATTTAGAATATAGAATGTAGAACACAGTATTTAGATATAGAGTATAGAATACTGAATATAGAATTTAGAATATAGAATGTAGAACACAGAATTTAGAATATAGAATAAAGAATATAGAACACAAAATTTAGAACATGGAATTCAGAACAGAGAATTTAGAATATAGAATACCGAATACAAATATAGAATATGAATATGCAATGTAGAACACAGAATTTAGAATATAGAATACAGAATACTAAATATAGAATTTAGAATATAGAATGTAGAACACAGAATTTAGAATATAGAGTATAGAATACTGAATATAGAATTTAGAATATAGAATGTAGAACACAGAATATAGAATATGGAAAACAGAATACAAAACCCAGAATTGAGAAAATGGAATGAAGTACAGAGAATTTAGAATATAGAAAACAGAATACTGAATATAGAATTTCAAATATAGAATGTTGAACAAAGAATTTAGAATATAGAATAAAGAATACTGAATATTGAATTTAGTATATATAATGTAGAACACAGTATATAGAAAATAGAATACAGAATATAGAACACAAAATTTAGAACATGGAATGCACAACACAGAATTTAGAATATAGAATACCGAATACTGAATATAGAATATGAATACAAAATATAGAACACAGAATTTAGAATACAGAATAAAGAATACTAAATATAGAATTTCGAATATAGAATGTAGAACACAGAATATAGAATATAGAATATGGAATGCAGAATATAGAATACAGAATATAGAATGTTGAACACAGAATATAGAATATAGAATAGAGTATATGGAAACCAAAATTTAGAACATGGAATGCAGAATACAGATTTTAGAATATAGAATACAGATTACTGAATATAGAATTTAGAATATAGAATGTAGAACACATAATATAGAATATAGAATGCAGAATATAGAACAAAAGAATTAGAAGATGGAATGCACAACACAGAATTTAGAATATAGAATACCGAATACTGAATATAGAATATTAATATACAATGTAGAACACAGAATTTAGAATATACAATACAAAATACTTAATATAGGATTTAGAATATAGAATGTAGAACACAGACTATAGAATATAGAATATGGAATGCAGAATATAGTATACAGAATATAGAATGTAGAACACAGAATACAGAATATAGAATAGAGTATATGGAACAAAAATTTAGAACGTGGAATGCAGAACACACAATTTGGAAAATAGAATACAGAATACTGAATATAGAATTTAGAACACAGAATATGGAATGTACGATACGGAATGCAGAATATTGTATACGGAATATACAATGTAGAACACAGAATTTAGAATATGGAAAGCAGAATATGGAACACGGAATTTAGAAGAAGAATGCAGAACACAGAATTTAGAATATAGAATACAGATTACTGAATATTGAATTTAGAATATAGAAAGTAGAACACAGAATTTAGTGTATAGAATACAGAATACTGAATATAGAATTTAGAATATAGAATGTAGAACACAGTATTTAGATATAGAGTATAGAATACTGAATATAGAATTTAGAATATAGAATGTAGAACACAGAATATAGAATATGGAAAGCAGAATATGGAACACGGAATTTAGAAGAAGAATGCAGAACACAGAATTTAGAATATAGAATACAGATTACTGAATATTGAATTTAGAATATAGAAAGTAGAACACAGAATTTAGTGTATAGAATACAGAATACTGAATATAGAATTTAGAATATAGAATGTAGAACACAGTATTTAGATATAGAGTATAGAATACTGAATATAGAATTTAGAATATAGAATGTAGAACACAGAATATAGAATATGGAAAACAGAATACAAAACCCAGAATTGAGAAAATGGAATGAAGTACAGAGAATTTAGAATATAGAAAACAGAATACTGAATATAGAATTTCAAATATAGAATGTTGAACAAAGAATTTAGAATATAGAATAAAGAATACTGAATATTGAATTTAGAATATATAATGTAGAAAACAGTATATAGAATATAGATTAGAGAATATAGAACCTAGAATTTAGAACATGGAATGCAGAACACAGAATTTAGAATATTGAATACAGAATACTGTACATAGAATATAGAGTATAGAATGTAGAACACAGAATATAGAATATAGGCTACAGAATGCAGAATATAGAATATAGAGTATAGAATGATGAACACAAATTTTAGAATATACAATAGAGAATATAGAACCCAGAATTAAGAACATGTAATGTAGAACACAGAATGTAGTATATAGAATACATAATACTGAATTTCGAATTTAGAATATGGAATGTAGAACAAGGAATATGGAATGTAGAAAACGGAATGCAGAATATTGAATACAGTATATAGAATATAGTATACACAATTTAGAATATAGAGTATAGAATAGTGATTATAGAATTTAGAATAGAGAATGTAGAACACATAATATAGAACATAGAAAACCGAATATAGAACAAAAATTTAGAAGATGTAATGCACAACACAGAATTTAGACTATAGTATACCGAATACTGAATATAGAAAATGTATATAAAATGTACAACACAGAGTTTAGAATACAGAATACAGAATACTGAATATAGAATTTAGAATATACAATGTAGAACACAGAATATGAAATATAGAATACGGAATTCAGAATATAGAATACAGAATATAGAACACAAAAATTAGAAAATGGAATGCACAACACAGAATTTAGAATATTGAATAACGAATACTAAATATAGAATATGAATATACAATGTTGAACACAGAATTTAGAATATAGAATAAAGAATACTGAATATAGAATTTAGAATATAGAATGTTGAACACAGTGTAGAATATAGAATACGGAATACTGAATATAGAATTTAGAATATACAATGTAGAACACAGAATATAGAATATAGAATATAGAATGCAGAATATAGAATACAGAATATAGAATGAAGAACACAGAATATAGAATATAGAATAGAGAATATGGAAAACAAAATTTAGAACATAGAATGCAGAATACAGAATTTAGAATATACAATACAGAACACTGAATATAGAATTTAGAATATAGAATTTAGAACACAGAATATGGAATGGAGAATACGGAATGCAGAATATTGTATACAGAATATACAATGTAGAACACAGAATTTAGAATATGGAAAGCAGAATGTAGAACAAGGAATTTAGAACATGCAATGCAGAACACAGAATTTAGAATATAAAATACAGATTACTGAATAACGAATTTAGAATATAGAAAGTAGAACACAGAATTTAATATATAGAATACAGAATACTAAATATAGAAATTAGAATATAGAATATAGAACACAGAATTTAGAATATAGAGTATAGAATACTGAATATAGAATTTAGAATATAGAATGTAGAACATAGTATATAGAATATAGAATAAAGAATATAGAACCCAAAATTTAGAACATCGAATGCAGAACGCAGAATTTAGAATATAGAATACCGAATACAAATATAGAATATGAATATGCAATTTAGAACACAGAATTTAGAATATAGAATACAGAATACTGAATATAGAATTTAGAATACACAATGTAAAACAAAGAATATAGAATATAGAATACGGAATGCAGAATATAGAATACAGAATATAGAATATAGAACACAGAATATAGAATACGGAAAACAGAATTCAAAACCCAGAATTGAGAAAATGGAATGAAGAACCGAGAATTTAGAATATAGAAAAAAGAATACTGAATATAGAATTTCAAATATAGAATGTTGAACACAGAATATAGAATATAGAAAAAAGAATAATGAATATTGAATTTAGAATATAAAATGTAGAACACAGTATATAGAATATAGATTAGAGAATATAGAACCCAGAATTTAGAACGTGGAATGCAGAACACATAATTTAGAATATAGAATACAGAATACTGAATATAGAATATAGAGTATAGAATGTAGAACACAGAATATAGAATATAGACTACGGAATGCAGAATATAGAATATAGAGTACAGAATGATGAACACAAATTTTAGAAAATACAATAGAGAATATAGAACCCAGAATTAAGAACATGGAATGTAGAACACAGAATGTAGTATATAGAATACATAATACAGAATTTCGAATTTAGAGTATAGAATGTAGAACACAGAATATGGAATGTAGAATACGGAATGCAGAATACTGAATACAGAATATAGAATATAAAACAAGAATTTAGAATATGGGAAAAAGAATGTAGAAACCAGAATTTAGAACATGGATTGCAGAACACAGAATTTAGAATATAGAATACAGATTACTGAATATAGAGTTTAGAATAGAGAATGTATTACACAGAATTTAGAATATAGAGTATAGAATACTGAATATAGAATTTAGAATATAGAATGTAGAACACATAATAAAGAATATAGAATACAGAATATAGAACAAAAAATTTAGAACATCGAATGCAGAACGCAGAATTTAGAATATAGAGTACCGAATACAAATATAGAATATGAATATGCAATTTAGAACACAGAATTTAGAATATAGAATACAGAATACTTAATATAGAATTTAGAATATACAATGTAAAACAAAGAAAATAGAATATAGAATACGGAATGCAGAATATAGAATACAGAATATAGAATATAGAACACAGAATATAGAATACGGAAAACAGAATTCAAAACCCAGAATTGAGAAAATGGAATGAAGAACCGAGAATTTAGAATATAGAAAACAGAATACTGAATATAGAATTTCAAATATAGAATGTTGAACACAGAATATAGAATATAGAATAAAGAATAATGAATATTGAATTTAGAATATAAAATGTAGAACACAGTATATAGAATATAGATTAGAGAATATAGAACCCAGAATTTAGAACGTGGAATGCAGAACACAGAATTTAGAATATAGAAAACCGAATACTGAATATAGAATTAAGAATATAGAATGTAGAACACAGAATATAGTATATAGACTACGGAATGCAGAATATAGAATATAGAGTATAGAATGATGAACACAAATTCTAGAATATACAATAGAGAATATAGAACCCAGAATTAAGAACATGGAATGTAGAGCACAGAATGTAGTATATAGAATACATAATACAGAATTTCGAATTTAGAGTATAGAATGTAGAACACAGAATATGGAATGTAGAATACGGAATGCAGAATACTGAATACAGAATATAGAATGTAAAACAAGAATTTAGAATATGGAAAAAAGAATGTAGAAACCAGAATTTAGAACATGGATTGCAGAACACAGAATTTAGAATATAGAATACAGATTACTGAATATAGAGTTTAGAATAGAGAATGTAGTACACAGAATTTAGAATATAGGGTATAGAATACTGAATATAGTATTTAGAATATACAATGTACAAGACATAATATAGAATATAGATTACAGAATATAGAACAAAAAATTTAGAAGATGGAATTCACAACACAGAATTTAGAATATAGAATAACGAATACTGAATATAGAATATGAATATAAACTGTAGAAAACAGAATTTAGAATACAGAATACAGAATACTGAATATAGTTTTTAGAATATACAATGTAGAACACAGAATATGAAATATAGAATACGGAATCCAGAATATAGAATACAGAATATAGAACACATAATTTAGAAAATGGAATACACAACACAGAATTTAGAATATAGAATACCGAATACTGAATATAGAATATGAATATACAATGTTGAACACAGAATTTAGAATATAGAATTAAGAAAACTGAACATTGAATTTAGAATATAGAATGTAGAACACAGTATATAGAATATAGATTAGAGAATATAGATCCCAGAATTTAGAACATGGAATGCAGAACACAGAATTTAGAATATAGAATACAGAATACTGAATATAGAATATAGAATATAGAATGTAGAACACAGAATATAGAATATAGACTACGGAATGCAGAATATAGGATATAGTCTACGGAATGCAAAATATAGAATATAGAGTATGGAATGATGAACACAAATTATAGAATATTCAATAGAGAATATAGAACCCAGAATTAAGAACATGGAATGTAGAACACAGAATTTTGTATATAGAATACATAATACTGAATTTCGAATTTAGAGTATAGAATGTAGAACACAGAATATGGAATGTAGAATACGGAATGCAGAATATTGAATACACAATATACAATGTAGAACACAGAATTTAGAATATGGAAAAAAGAATATAAAAACCAGAATTTAGAACATGGATTGCAGAACACAGAATTTAGAATATAGAATACAGATTACTGAGTATAGAATTTACAATTTAGAATGTAGTACACAGAATTTAGAATATAGGGTATAGAATACTGAATATAGTATTTAGAATATACAATGTACAACACATAATATAGAATATAGATTACAGAATATAGCACAAAAAATTTAGAAGATGGAATGCACAACACAGAATTTAGAATACAGAATACCGAATACTGAATATAGAATATTAATATACAATGTAGAACACAGAATTTAGAATAAACAATACAGAATACTTAATACAGGATTTAGAATATAGAATGTAGAACACAGACTATAGAATATAGAATATGGAATGCAGAATATAGAATACAGAATATAGAATATAGAACACAGAATATACTATATAGAATACAGAATACTGAATATAGAATTTAGAATATAGAATGTAGAACACAGAATATAGAATATAAAATACAGAATATGGAACACGAAATTTAGAACTTGGAATTCAGTACACAGAATTTAAAATATAGAACACCGAATACTGAAAATAGAATATGAAAATACAATGTAGAAAACAGAATATAGAATATAGAATACAGATTACTGAATATAGAATTTTGAATATAGAATGTAGAACACAGAATTTAGAATATAGAGTATAGAATACTGAATATAGAATTTGAATATAGAATGTAGAACACAGAATATAGAATATAGAATACATAATATAGAACACAAAATTTAGAACATGGAATTAAGAACACAGAATTTAGAATATAGAAAAAAATACTGAATATAGAATTTCGAATATAGATTGTAGAACACAGAATTTACAATATAGAATAAAGAATACTGAATAAGAAATTTAGAATATAGAATGTAGAACACAGAATAAAGTATATAGAATAGAGAATAGAGAACTCCGAACTTTGAACACGGAAAGCAGAACACAGAATTTAGAATACAGAATACTGAATACTTAATATAAAATTTACAATATAGAATGTTGAACACAGAGTATAGAATATAGAATATGGAACACTGAATATAGAATTTAGAATATAGAATGTAGAACACAGAATATAGAATATAGAATACACAATATAGAACCCAAAATTTAGAACATGGAATGCAGAACAAAGAATTTAGAATATAGAATAACGAATACAAATATAGAATATGAATATACAGTGTAGAACACAGAATATAGAATGTAGAATACAGAATACTGAATATAGAATTTAGAATATAGAATGTAGAACACAGAATATAGAATATAGACAACGGAATGCAGAATATAGAATATAGAGTATAGAATGATGAACACAAATTATAGAATATACAATAGAGAATATAGAACCCAGAATTAAGAACATGGAATGTAGAACACAGAATTTAGAATATAGAATTCAGAATACTGAATTTCGAATTTAGAATATAGAATGTAGAACACAGAATATAGAATATAGACTACGGAATGCAGAATATAGGATATAGACTACGGAATGCAAAATATAGAATATAGAGTATAGAATGATGAACACAAATTATAGAATATACAATAGAGAATATAGAACCCAGAATTAAGAACATGGAATGTAGAACACAGAATTTTGTATATAGAATACATAATACTGAATTTCGAATTTAGAGTATAGAATGTAGAACACAGAAAATGGAATGTAGAATACGGAATGCAGAATATTGAATACACAATATACAATGTAGAACACAGAATTTAGAATATGGAAAAAAGAATATAGAACCAGAATTTAGAACATGGATTGCTGAACACAGAATTTAGAATATAGAATACAGATTACTGAGTATAGAATTTACAATATAGAATGTAGTACACAAAATTTAGAATATAGGGTATAGAATACTGAATATAGTATTTAGAATATACAATGTACAACACATAATATAGAATATAGATTACAGAATATAGAACAAAAAATTTAGAAGATGGAATGCACAACACAGAATTTAGAATATAGAATACCGAATACTGAATATAGAATATTAATATACAATGTAGAACACAGAATTTAGAATAAACAATACAGAATACTTAATATACGATTTAGAATATAGAATGTAGAACACAGACTATAGAATATAGAATATGGAATGCAGAATATAGAATACAGAATATAGAATGTAGAACACAGAATATACTATATAGAATACAGAATACTGAATATAGAATTTAGAATATAGAATGTAGAACACAGAATATAGAATATAAAATACAGAATATGGAACACGAAATTTAGAACTTGGAATTCAGTACACAGAATTTAAAATATAGAACACCGAATACTGAAAATAGAATATGAATATACAATGTAGAACACAGAATATAGAATATAGAATACAGATTACTGAATATAGAATTTAGAATATAGAATGTAGAACACAGAATTTAGAATATAGAATATAGAATACTGAATATAGAATTTGAATATAGAATGTAGAACACAGAATATAGAATATAGAATACAGAATATAGAACACAAAATTTAGAACATGGATGGAAAACACAGAATTTAGAATATAGAAAAAAATACTGAATATAGAATTTCGAATATAGATTGTAGAACATAGAATTTACAATATGGAATAAAGAATACTGAACACGAAAATTAGAATATAGAATGTAGAACACAGAATAAAGAATATAGAATAGAAAATAGAGAACTCCGAACATTGAACACTGAAAGCAGAACACAGAATTTAGAATATAGAATACTGAATACTTAATATAAAATTTACAATATAGAATGTTGAACACAGAGTATAGAATATAGAATACGGAACACTGAATACAGAATTTAGAATATAGAATGTAGAACACAGAATATAGAATATAGAATACACAATATAGAACCCAAAATTTAGAACATGGAATGCAGAACAGAGAATTTAGAATATAGAATATCGAATACAAATATAGAATATGAATATACAGTGTAGAACACAGAATTTAGAATGTAGAATACAGAATACTGAATATAGAATTTAGAATATAGAATGTAGAACACAGAATATAGAATATAGACAACGGAATGCAGAATATAGAATATAGAGTATAGAATGATGAACACAAATTTTAGAATATACAATAGAGAATATAGAACCCAGAATTAAGAACATGTAATGTAGAACACAGAATGTAGTATATAGAATACATAATACTGAATTTTGAATTTAGAATATAGAATGTAGAACACAGAATATGGAATGAAGGATACGAAATGCAGAATATTGAATACAGAATATACAATGTAGAACACAGTGTATAGAATATAGAATAGAGAATATAGAAACCAGAATTTAGAACATGGAATTCAGAACACAGAATTTAGAATATAGTTACAGAATACTTTAAATACAATTTAGAATATAAAATGTAGAACACAGAATATAGAATGTACAATACGGAATGCAGAATATAGGATATATTATATAGAATTATGAACACAAATTATAGAATATAGAATAGAGAATATAGAACTCAGAATTAAGAACATGGAATGTAGAACACAGAATTAAGGTTATAAAATATAGAATACTGAATATAGAATTTAGAATATAGAATGTAGAACACAGAATATAGAATATAGAATGCAGAATATAGAACACAAAATTTAGAACATGGAATGCACAACACAGAATTTAGAATATAGAATACGGAATACTGAATATAGTGAATGAATATACAATATAGAACACAGAATTTAGAATATAGAATACAGAATAATTAATATCGAATTTAGAATATAGAATGAAGAACACAGAATATGGAATGTAGAATACATAATGCAGAATATTGGATACAGAATATAGAATGTAGAACACAGAATTTAGAATATAGAGTATAGAATACTGAATATAGAATTTAGAATATAGAATGTAGAACAAAGAATATAGAAAATTGAATACAGAATATAGAACACAAAATTTAGAACATGGAATGCACAACACAGAATTTAGAATATAGAATACGGAATACTGAATATAGATTATGAATATACAATGTTGAACATAGAATTTAGAATATAGAATAAAGAATACTGAATATAGAATTTAGAATATAGAATGTTGAACACAGTATAGAATATAGAATACGGAATACTGAATATAGAATTTGAAAATAGAATGTAGAACACAGAATATAGAATATAGAATACGCAATGCAGAATATAGAATACAGAATATAGAACACAAAATTTAGAATATGGAATGCACAACACAGAATTTAGAATATAGAATACGGAATACTGAATATAGAATATGTATATACATGGTAGAACACATAATTTACAATATAGAATAGAGAATACTGAATATAGAATGAAGAATATACAATGTAGAACACAGAATATAGAATATAGAATACAGAATGCAGAATATAGTATACAGAAAATAGAATGTAGAACACAGAATATAGAATATGGAAAACAGAACACAAATCCCAGAGTTGAGAACATGGAATGCAGAACACAGAATTTAGAATATAGAAAAAAAATGCTGAATATAGAAATTCGAATATAGATTGTTGAACACAGAATTTACAATATAGAATAAAGAATACTGAATACAAAATTTAGAATATAGAATGTAGAACACAGAATATAGAATATAGAATTGAGAATAGAGAACTCAGAACTTAGAACACGGAAAGCAGAACAAAGAATTTAGTATATAGAATACTGAATACTTAACATAAAATTTACAATATAGAAAGTTGAACACAGAATATAGAATATAGAATACGGAATACTGAATATAGAATTTAGAATATAGAATGTAGAACAAAGAATATAGAATATAGAATACGGAATTCAGATTATAGAATACCGAATATAGAATTTAGAACACAGAAAATAGAGTATAGAATACAGAATATAGAACCCAAAATTTAGAACATGGCATGCAGAACAGAGAATTTAGAATATAGAATACAGAATACTGAATATAGAATTTAGAATATAGAATGTAGAGCACAGAATATAAAATATAGACTACGGAATGCACAATATAATATATAGAGTATAGAATGATGAACACAAATTATAGAATATTGAATACAGAATATTGAACCCAGAATTAAGAACATGGAATGTAGAACACAGAATTTAGAATATAGAATACAGAATACTGAATTTCGAATTTAAAATATAGAATGTAGAACACAGAATATGGAATGTAGAATACGAAATGCAGAATATTGTTTACAGAATATAGAATGTAGAACACATTATATAGAATATAGATTACAGAATATAGAAACCAAAATTTAGAACATGGAATTCAGAGCACAGAATTTATTATATAGAATACAGAATAATTTATATAGAATTTAGAATATAAAATGTAGAACACAGAATATAGAATTTAGACTACGAAATGCATAATATAGGATATAGTATATAGAATGATGAACACAAAATATAGAATATAGAATAGAGAATATAGAACCCAGAATTAAGAACATGGAAGGTAGAACACAGAATTAAGAATATAGAATACATAATACTGAATTTTGAATTTAGAATATAGAATGTAGAACACAGAATATGGAATGTAGAATACGGAATGCAGAATATTGTATACAGGATATAGAATGTAGAACACAAAATTTAGAACATGGAATGCACAACACAGAATTTAGAATATAGAATACCGAATATTGAATATAGAATATGAATATAAAATGTAGAAAACAGAATTTAGAATACAGAATACAGAATACTGAATATAGAATTTAGAATATACAATGTAGAACACAGAATATGAAATATAGAATACGGAATCCAGAATATAGAATACAGAATATAGAACACATAATTTAGAAAATGGAATACACAACACAGAATTTAGAATATAGAATACCGAATACTGAATATAGAATATGAATATACAAAGTTTAACACAGAATTTAGAATATAGAATAAAGAATACTGAACATTGAATTTAGAAAATAGAATGTAGAACACAGTATATAGAATATAGATTAGAGGATATAGATCCCAGAATTTAGAACATGGAATGCAGAACACAGAATTTAGAATATAGAATACAGAATACTGAATATAAAATATAGAATATAGAATGTAGAACACAGAATATAGAATATAGACTACGGAATGCAGAATATAGAATAAAGACTACGGAATGCAAAATAGAGAATATAGAGTATAGAATGATGAACACAAATTATAGAATATACAATAGAGAATATAGAACCCAGAATTAAGAACATGGAATGTAGAACACAGAATTTTGTATATAGAATACATAATACTGAATCTCGAATTTAGAGTATAGAATGAAGAACACAGAATATGGAATGTAGAATACAGAATGCAGAATATTGAATACACAATATATAATGTAGAACCCAGAATTTAGAATATGGAAAAAAGAATATAGAAACCAGAATTTAGAACATGGATTGCAGAACACAGAATTTAGAATATACAATACAAATTACTGAATATAAAATTTAGAATATAGAATGTAGTACACAGAATTTAGAATATAGGGTATAGAATACTGAATATAGTATTTAGAATATACAATGTACAACAGATAATATAGAATATAGATTACAGAATATAGAACAAAATATTTAGAAGTTGGAATGCACAACACAGAATTTAGAGTATAGAATACCGAATACTGAATATAGAATATGAATATAAAATGTAGAAAACAGAATTTAGAATACAGAATACAGAATACTGAATATAGAATTTAGAATATACAATGTAGAACACAGAATATGAAATATAGAATATGGAATCCAGAATATAGAATACAGAATATAGAACACATAATTTAGAAAATGGAATACACAACACAGAATTTAGAATATAGAATACCGAATACTTAATTTAGAATATGAATATACAATGTTGAACACAGAATTTAGAATATAGAATAAAGAATACTGAATATTGAATTTAGAATATAGAATGTAGAACACAGTATATATAATATATATTAGAGAATATAGATCCCAGAAGTTAGAACATGGAATGCAGAACACAGAATTTAGAATATAGAATACAGAATACTGAATATAGAACATAGAATATAGAATGTAGAACACAGAATGTAGAATATAGACTACGGAATGCAGAATATAGAATATAGACTACGGAATGCAAAATATAGAATTTAGAGTATAGAATGAAGAACACAGAATATGGAATGTAGAATACAGAATGCAGAATATTGAATACACAATATACAATGTAGAACACAGAATTTAGAATACGGAAAAAAGAATATAAAAACCAGAATTTAGAACATGGATTGCAGAACACAGAATTTAGAATATAGAATACAGATTACTGAATATAGAATTTCGAATATAGATTGTAGAACACAGAATTTACAATATAGAATAAAGAATACTGAATACGAAATTTAGAATATAGAATGTAGAACACAGAATAAAGAATAGAGAATAGAGAATAGAGAACTCTAACTTTGAACACGGAAAGCAGAACACAGAATTTAGAATATAGAATACTGAATACTTAATATAAAATTTACAATATAGAATGTTGAACACAGAGTATAGAATATAGAATACGGAACACTGAATATAGAATTTAGAATATATAATATAGAACACAGAATATAGAATATAGAATAAAGAATATAGAACCCAAAATTTAGAACATGGAATGCAGAACAGAGAATTTAGAATATAGAATACCGAATACAAATATAGAATATGAATATACAATGTAGAACACAGAATTAAGAATGTAGAATACAGATTACTGAATATAGAATTTAGAATATACAATGTAGAACACAGAATATAGAATATGGAAAACAGAATACCAAACCCAGAATTGAGAACATGGAATGTAATACAGAGAATTTCGAATATAGAAAACAGAACACTGAATATAGAATTTAGAATATAGAATGAAAGACACAGAATATGGAATGTAGAGTACGGAATGCAGAATATAGAATACAGAATATAGAACACAAAATTTAGAACATGGAATGCACAAGACAAAATTTAGAATATAGAATACCGAATACTGAATATAGAATATGAATATACATGGTAGAACACATAATTTAGAATATAGAATAGAGAATACTGAATATAGAATTAAGAATATACAATGTAGAAGACAGAATATAGAATATAGAATACAGAAAATAGAATGTAGAACACAGAGTATAGAATATGGAAAACAGAACACAAAACCCAGAATTGAGAACATGGAATGCAGAACACGGAATTTAGAATATAGAAAAAAAAATACTGAATATAGAATTTCGAATATAGATTGTAGAACACAGAATTTACAATATAGAATAAAGAATACTGAATACAAAATTTAGAATATAGAATGTAGAACACAGAATATAGAATAGAGAATAGAGGAGAGAGAACTCAGAATTTAGAACACGGAAAGCAGAAGAAAGAATTTATAATATAGAATACTGAATACTTAACATAAAATTTACAATATAGAAAGTTGAACACAGAATATAGAATATAGAATACGGAATACTGAATATAGAATTTAGAATATACAATGTAGAACACAGAATATAGAATATAGAATACGGAATGCAGAATATAGAATACAGAATATAGATTTTAGAACACAGAAAATAGACTATAGAATACAGAATATAGAAAGCAAAATTTAGAACATGGCATGCAGAACAGAGAATTTAGAATATAGAATACAGAATACTGAATATAGAATTTAGAATATAGATTGGAGAGCAAAGAATATAAAATATAGACTACAGAATGCAGAATATAATATATAGAGTATAGAATGATGAACACAAATTATAGAATATAGAATAGAGAATATAGAACCCAGAATTAAGGACATGGAATGTAGAACACAGAATTTATAATATAGAATACAGAATACTGAATTTCGAATTTAGAATATAGAATGTAGAACACAGAATATGGAATGTAGAATACGGAATGCAGAATATTGAATACAGAATATAGAATTTAGAACACAGTATATAGAATATAGATTAGAGAATATAGAAACCAGAATTTAGAACGTGGAATTCAGAGCACAGAATTTAGAATATAGAATACAGAATACTTTATATAAAATTTAGAATATAAAATGTAGAACACAGAATATAGAATATGGACTACGAAATGCAAAATATAGGATATAGTATATAGAATGATGAACACAAATTATAGAATATAGAATAGAGAATATAGAACCCACAAATAAGAACATGGAATGTAGAACACAGAATTAAGAATATAGAATACATAATACTGAATTTTGAATATAGAATATAGACTGTAGAACACAGAATATGGAATGTAGAATACGGAATGCAGAATATTGAATACAGGATATAGAATGCAGAACACAGAGTTTGGAAAATGGAACAAAGAATATAGAAACCAGAATTTAGAACATGGAATGCAGAACACAGAATTTAGAATATAGAATACAGATTACTGAATATAGAAATAAGAATATACAATGTAGAACACAGAATTTAGAATATAGCGTATAGAATACTGAATATAGAATTTAGAATATAGAATGTAGAACACAGAATATAGAATATAGAATACAGAAAATAGAACCCAATATTTAGAACATGGAATGCAGAACAGAGAATTTAGAATATAGAATACCGAATACAAATAGAGAATATGAATATACAATGTAGAACACAGAATTTAGAATATAGAATACAGAATACTGAATACAGAATTTAGAATATACAAAGTAGAAAACAGAATATAGAATATGGAAAACAGAATAAAAAACCCAGAATTGAGAAAATGGAATGAAGTACAGAGAATTTAGAATATAGAATACAGAATACTGAATATAGAATTTCAAATATAGAATGTTGAACAAAGAATTTAGAATATAGAATAAAGAATACTGAATATTGAATTTAGAATATATAATGTAGAAAACAGTATATAGAATATAGATTAGAGAATATAGAACCTAGAATTTAGAACATGGAATGCAGAACACAGAATTTAGAATATTGAATACAGAATACTGTACATAGAATATAGAGTATAGAATGTAGAACACAGAATATAGAATATAGGCTACAGAATGCAGAATATAGAATATAGAGTATAGAATGATGAACACAAATTTTAGAATATACAATAGAGAATATAGAACCCAGAATTAAGAACATGTAATGTAGAACACAGAATGTAGTATATAGAATACATAATACTGAATTTCGAATTTAGAATATGGAATGTAGAACAAGGAATATGGAATGTAGAAAACGGAATGCAGAATATTGAATACAGTATATAGAATATAGTATACACAATTTAGAATATAGAGTATAGAATAGTGATTATAGAATTTAGAATAGAGAATGTAGAACACATAATATAGAACATAGAAAACCGAATATAGAACAAAAATTTAGAAGATGGAATGCACAACACAGAATTTAGACTATAGTATACCGAATACTGAATATAGAAAATGTATATAAAATGTACAACACAGAGTTTAGAATACAGAATACAGAATACTGAATATAGAATTTAGAATATACAATGTAGAACACAGAATTTAGAATATAGCGTATAGAATACTGAATATAGAATTTAGAATATAGAATGTAGAACACAGAATATAGAATATAGAATACAGAAAATAGAACCCAATATTTAGAACATGGAATGCAGAACAGAGAATTTAGAATATAGAATACCGAATACAAATAGAGAATATGAATATACAATGTAGAACACAGAATTTAGAATATAGAATACAGAATACTGAATACAGAATTTAGAATATACAAAGTAGAAAACAGAATATAGAATATGGAAAACAGAATAAAAAACCCAGAATTGAGAACATGGAATGAAGTACAGAGAATTTAGAATATAGAATACAGAATACTGAATATAGAATTTCAAATATAGAATGTTGAACAAAGAATTTAGAATATATAATAAAGAATACATAATATAGGATTTAGAATACAGAATGTAGAACACAGAATATAGAATATAGAACAGAGTATATGGAAACCAAAATTTAGAACATGGAATGCAGAACACACAATTTAGTATATAGAATACAGAATACTGAATATAGAATTTAGAATATAGAATTTAGAACACAGAATATGGAATGTAGGATACGAAATTCAGAATATTGTATACAGAATATACAATGTAGAACACAGAATTTAGAATATGGAAACCAGAATATAGAACACGGAGTTTAGAACATGGAATGTAGAACACAGAATTTATACTATAGAATACAGATTACTGAATATTGAATTTAGAATATAGAAAGTAGAACACAGAATTTAGTATATAGAATACTGAATACTAAATATAAAATTTAGAATATAGAATGTAGAACACAGAATTTAGAATACAGAGTATAGAATACTGAATGTAGAATTTAGAATATAGAATGTAGAACACATAATATAGAATATAGAATACGGAATGCAGAATATAGAATACAGAATATAGAATATATAACACAGAATATAGAATATGGAAAACAGAATACAAAACCCAGAATTGAGAAAATGGAATATAGAACATAGAATTTAGAATATAGAAAACAGAATACTGAATATAGAATTTCAAATATGGACTGTTGAACACAGAATTTAGAATACAGAAAACAGAATACTGAATATAGAATTTAGAATATAGAATGAAAAACACAGAATATGGAATGTAGAATACGGAATGCAGAATATTGGATACAGAATATAGAATGTAGAACACAGAATTTAGAATATAGAGTATAGAATACTGAATATAGAATTTAGAATATAGAATGTAGAACACAGAATATAGAAAATAGAATACAGAATATAGAACAAAAAATTTAGAACATGGAATGCACAACACAGAATTTAGACTATAATATACCGAATACTGAATATAGAAAATGTATATAAAATGTACAACACAGAATTTAGAATACAGAATACAGAATACTGAATATAGAATTTAGAACACAGAATATGGAATGTACGAAGCGGAATGCAGAATATTGTATACAGAATATACAATGTAGAACACAGAATTTAGAATATGGAAAGCAGAATATGGAACACGGAATTTAGAAGAAGAATGCAGAACACAGAATTGAGAATATAGAATACAGATTACTGAATATTGAATTTAGAATATAGAAAGTAGAACACAGAATTTAGTGTATAGAATACAGAATACTGAATATAGAATTTAGAATATAGAATGTAGAACACAGTATTTAGATATAGAGTATAGAATACTGAATATAGAATTTAGAATATAGAATGTAGAACACAGAATTTAGAAAATAGAATAAAGAATATAGAACACAAAATTTAGAACATGGAATTCAGAACAGAGAATTTAGAATATAGAATACCGAATACAAATATAGAATATGAATATGCAATGTAGAACACAGAATTTAGAATATAGAATACAGAATACTAAATATAGAATTTAGAATATAGAATGTAGAACACAGAATTTAGAATATAGAGTATAGAATACTGAATATAGAATTTAGAATATAGAATGTAGAACACAGAATATAGAATATGGAAAACAGAATACAAAACCCAGAATTGAGAAAATGGAATGAAGTACAGAGAATTTAGAATATAGAAAACAGAATACTGAATATAGAATTTCAAATATAGAATGTTGAACAAAGAATTTAGAATATAGAATAAAGAATACTGAATATTGAATTTAGTATATATAATGTAGAACACAGTATATAGAATATAGATTAGAGAATATAGAACCCAGAATTTAGAACATGGAATGCAGAACACAGAATTTAGAATATAGAATACAGAATACTGTACATAGAATATAGAGTATAGAATGTAGAACACAGAATATAGAATATAGGCTACAGAATTCAGAATATAGAATATAGAGTATAGAATGATGAACACAAATTTTAGAATATACAATAGAGAATATAGAACCCAGTATTAAGAACATGTAATGTAGAACACAGAATGTAGTATATAGAATACATAATACTGAATTTCGAATTTAGAATATGGAATGTAGAACAAGGAATATGGAATGTAGAAAACGGAATGCAGAATATTGAATACAGTATATAGAATGTAGTATACACAATTTAGAATATAGAGTATAGAATACTGATTATAGAATTTAGAATATACAATGCAGAACACATAATATAGAACATAGAATACAGAATATAGAACAAAAATTTAGAAGATGGAATGCACAACACAGAATTTAGACTATAGTATACCGAATACTGAATATAGAAAATGTATATAAAATGTACAACGCAGAATTTAGAATACAGAATACAGAATACTGAATATAGAATTTAGAATATACAATGTAGAACACAGAATATGAAATATAGAATACGGAATTCAGAATATAGAATACAGAATATAGAACACAAAAATTAGAAAATGGAATGCACAACAGAGAATTTAGAATATAGAATAACGAATACTAAATATAGAATATGAATATACAATGTTGAACACAGAATTTAGAATATAGAATAAAGAATACTGAATATAGAATTTAGAATATAGAATGTTGAACACAGTATAGAATATAGAATATGGAATACTGAATATGGAATTTAGAATATAGAATGTAGAACACAGAATATAGAATATAGAATATAGAATGCAGAATATAGAATACAGAATATAGAATGTAGAACACAGAATATAGAATATAGAATAGAGAATATGGAAAACAAAATTTAGAACATGGAATGCAGAATACGGAATTTAGAATATACAATACAGAACACTGAATATAGAATTTAGAATATAGAATTTAGAACACAGAATATGGAATGGAGAATACGGAATGCAGAATATTGTATACAGAATATACAATGTAGAACACAGAATTTAGAATATGGAAAGCAGAATGTAGAACAAGGAATTTAGAACATGCAATGCAGAACACAGAATTTAGAATATAAAATACAGATTACTGAATAACGAATTTAGAATATAGAAAGTAGAACACAGAATTTAGTGTATAGAATACAGAATACTGAATATAGAATTTAGAATATAGAATGTAGAACACAGAATTTAGAATATAGAGTATAGAATACTGAATATAGAATTTAGAATATAGAATGTAGAACATAGTATATAGAATATAGAATAAAGAATATAGAACCCAAAATTTAGAACATCGAATGCAGAACGCAGAATTTAGAATATAGAATACCGAATACAAATATAGAATATGAATATGCAATTTAGAACACAGAATTTAGAATATAGAATACAGAATACTGAATATAGAATTTAGAATATACAATGTAAAACAAAGAATATAGAATATAGAATACGGAATGCAGAATATAGAATACAGAATATAGAATATAGAACACAGAATATAGAATACGGAAAACAGAATTCAAAACCCAGAATTGAGAAAATGGAATGAAGAACCGAGAATTTAGAATATAGAAAACAGAATACTGAATATAGAATTTCAAATATAGAATGTTGAACACAGAATATAGAATATAGAATAAAGAATAAAGAATATTGAATTTAGAATATAAAATGTAGAACACAGTATATAGAATATAGATTATAGAATATAGAACCCAGAATTTAGAACGTGGAATGCAGAACACAGAATTTAGAATATAGAATACAGAATACTGAATATAGAATATAGAGTATAGAATGTAGAACACAGAATATAGTATATAGACTACAGAATGCAGAATATAGAATATAGAGTATAGAATGATGAACACAAATTTTAGAATATACAATAGAGAATATAGAACCCAGAATTAAGAACATGGAATGTAGAACACAGAATTTTGTATATAGAATACATAATACTGAATTTCAAATTTAGAATATAGAATGTAGAACACAGAATATGGAATGTAGAATACGGAATGCAGAATACTGAATACAGAATATAGAATGTTAAACAAGAATTTAGAATATGGGAAAAAGAATGTAGAAACCAGAATTTAGAACATGGATTGCAGAACACAGAATTTAGAATATAGAATACAGATTACTGAATATAGAGTTTAGAATAGAGAATGTAGTACACAGAATTTAGAATATAGAGTATAGAATACTGAATATAGAATTTAGAATATAGAATGTAGAACACATAATAAAGAATATAGAATACAGAATATAGAACAAAAAATTTAGAAGATGGAATGCACAACACAGAATTTAGAATATAGAATACCGAATACTGAATATAGAATATTAATATACAATGTAGAACACAGAATTTAGTATATACAATACAGAATACTTAATATAGGATTTAGAATATAGAATGTAGAACACGGACTATAGAATATACAATATGGAATGCAGAATATAGAATACAGAATATAGAATGTAGAACACAGAATACAGAATATAGAATAGAGTATATGGAACAAAAATTTAGAACGTGGAATGCAGAACACAGAATTTAGAATACAGAATACAGAATACTGAATATAGAATTTAGAACACAGAATATGGAATGTAATATACGGAATGCAGAATATTGCATACAGAATATACAATGTAGAACACAGAATTTAGAATATGGAAAGCAGAATATGGAACACGGAATTTAGAAGAAAATGCAGAACACAGAATTTAGAATATACAATACAGAATACTGAATATAGAATTTAGAATATAGAATTTAGAACACAGAATTTAGAATATAGAGTATAGAATACTGAATATAGGATTTAGAATATAGAATGTAGAACACAGAATTTAGAATAAAGAATAAAGAATATAGAACACAAAATTTAGAACTTGGAATTCAGAACAGAGAATTTAGAATATAGAATACCGAATACAAATATAGAATATGAATATGCAATGTAGAACACAGAATTTAGATTGTAGAATACAGAATACGGAATATAGTATTTAGAATATACAAGTAGAACACAGAATATAGTATATAGAATACGGAATGCAGTATATAGAATACAGAATATAGAATATAGAACACAGAATATAGAATATGGAAAACAGAATACAAAACCCAGAATTGAGAACATGGAATGAAGTACAGAGAATTTAGAATATAGAAAACAGAATACTGAATATAGAATTTCAAATATAGAATGTTGAACAAAGAATTTAGGGTATAGAATAAAGAATACTGAATATTGAATTTAGAATATAGAATGTAGAACACAGTATATAGAATATAGATTAGAAAATATAGAACCCAGAATTTAGAACATGGAATGCAGAACACAGAATTTAGAATATAGAATACACAATACTGAATATAGAATATAGAGTATAGAATGCAGAACACAGAATATATTATATAGACTACGGAATGCAGAATATAGAATATAGAGTATAGAATGATGAACACAAATTTTAGAATATACAATAGAGAATATAGAACCCAGAATTAAGAACATGAATTCTCGAACACAGAATGAAGTATATAGAATACATAATAATGAATTTCGAATTTAGAGTATAGAATGTAGAACACAGAATATGGAATGTAGAATACGGAAGGCAGAATATTGAATACAGAATATAGAATTTAGAACACAGTATATAGAATATAGATTAGAGAAAATAGAAACCAGAATTTAGAACATGGAATGCAGAACACAGAATTTCGAATATAGAATACAGAATATTTCTGTACAATTTAGCATATAAAATGTAGAACACAGAATATAGAATGTAGAATACAGAATGCAGAATATAGTATATAGTATATAGAATGATGAACACAAATTATAGGATATAGAATAGAGAATATAGAACTCAGAATTAAGAACATGGAATGTAGAACACAGAATTAAGAATATAGAATATAGAATACTGAATATAGAATTTAGAATATTGAATGTAGAACACAGAATATAGAATATAGAATACAGAATATAGAACACAATATTTAGAACATGGAATGCACAAGACAGAATTTAGAATATAGAATACGGAATACTGAATATAGAGTATGAATATACAATATAGAACACAGAATTTAGAATATAGGATACAGAATAATTAATATCGAATTTAGAATATAGAATGAAGAACACAGAATATGGAATGTAGAATACAGAATGCAGAATATTGGATACAGAATATTGAATGTAGAACACAGAATTTAGAATATAGAGTTTAGAATACTGAATGTAGAATTAAGAATATAGAATGTAGAACACAGTATATAGAAAATAGAATACAGAATATAGAACACAAAATTTAGAACATGGAATGCACAACACAGAATTTAGAATATAGAATACCGAATACTGAATATAGAATATGAATACAAAATGTAGAACACAGAATTTAGAATACAGAATAAAGAATACTAAATATAGAATTTCGAATATAGAATGTAGAACACAGAATATAGAATATAGAATATGGAATGCAGAATATAGAATACAGAATATAGAATGTTGAACACAGAATATAGAATATAGAATAGAGTATATGGAAACCAAAATTTAGAACATGGAATGCAGAATACAGATTTTAGAATATAGAATACAGATTACTGAATATAGAATTTAGAATATAGAATGTAGAACACATAATATAGAATATAGAATGCAGAATATAGAACAAAAGAATTAGAAGATGGAATGCACAACACAGAATTTAGAATATAGAATACCGAATACTGAATATAGAATATTAATATACAATGTAGAACACAGAATTTAGAATATACAATACAAAATACTTAATATAGGATTTAGAATATAGAATGTAGAACACAGACTATAGAATATAGAATATGGAATGCAGAATATAGTATACAGAATATAGAATGTAGAACACAGAATACAGAATATAGAATAGAGTATATGGAACAAAAATTTAGAACGTGGAATGCAGAACACACAATTTGGAAAATAGAATACAGAATACTGAATATAGAATTTAGAACACAGAATATGGAATGTACGATACGGAATGCAGAATATTGTATACGGAATATACAATGTAGAACACAGAATTTAGAATATGGAAAGCAGAATATGGAACACGGAATTTAGAAGAAGAATGCAGAACACAGAATTTAGAATATAGAATACAGATTACTGAATATTGAATTTAGAATATAGAAAGTAGAACACAGAATTTAGTGTATAGAATACAGAATACTGAATATAGAATTTAGAATATAGAATGTAGAACACAGTATTTAGATATAGAGTATAGAATACTGAATATAGAATTTAGAATATAGAATGTAGAACACAGAATATAGAATATGGAAAACAGAATACAAAACCCAGAATTGAGAAAATGGAATGAAGTACAGAGAATTTAGAATATAGAAAACAGAATACTGAATATAGAATTTCAAATATAGAATGTTGAACAAAGAATTTAGAATATAGAATAAAGAATACTGAATATTGAATTTAGAATATATAATGTAGAAAACAGTATATAGAATATAGATTAGAGAATATAGAACCTAGAATTTAGAACATGGAATGCAGAACACAGAATTTAGAATATTGAATACAGAATACTGTACATAGAATATAGAGTATAGAATGTAGAACACAGAATATAGAATATAGGCTACAGAATGCAGAATATAGAATATAGAGTATAGAAAGATGAACACAAATTTTAGAATATACAATAGAGAATATAGAACCCAGAATTAAGAACATGTAATGTAGAACACAGAATGTAGTATATAGAATAGATAATACTGAATTTCGAATTTAGAATATGGAATGTAGAACAAGGAATATGGAATGTAGAAAACGGAATGCAGAATATTGAATACAGTATATAGAATGTAGTATACACAATTTATAATATAGAGTATAGAATAGTGATTATAGAATTTAGAATAGAGAATGTAGAACACATAATATAGAACATAGAAAACAGAATATAGAACAAAAATTTAGAAGATGGAATGCACAACACAGAATTTAGACTATAGTATACCGAATACTGAATATAGAAAATGTATATAAAATGTACAACACAGAGTTTAGAATACAGAATACAGAATACTGAATATAGAATTTAGAATATACAATGTAGAACACAGAATATGAAATATAGAATACGGAATTCAGAATATAGAATACAGAATATAGAACACAAAAATTAGAAAATGGAATGCACAACACAGAATTTAGAATATTGAATAACGAATACTAAATATAGAATATGAATATACAATGTTGAACACAGGATTTAGAATATAGAATAAAGAATACTGAATATAGAATTTAGAATATAGAATGTTGAACACAGTGTAGAATATAGAATACGGAATACTGAATATAGAATTTAGAATATAGAATGTAGAACACAGAATATAGAATATAGAATATAGAATGCAGAATATAGAATACAGAATATAGAATGAAGAACACAGAATATAGAATATAGAATAGAGAATATGGAAAACAAAATTTAGAACATAGAATGCAGAATACAGAATTTAGAATATACAATACAGAACACTGAATATAGAATTTAGAATATAGAATTTAGAACACAGAATATGGAATGGAGAATACGGAATGCAGAATATTGTATACAGAATATACAATGTAGAACACAGAATTTAGAATATGGAAAGCAGAATGTAGAACAAGGAATTTAGAACATGCAATGCAGAACACAGAATTTAGAATATAAAATACAGATTACTGAATAACGAATTTAGAATATAGAAAGTAGAACACAGAATTTAATATATAGAATACAGAATACTAAATATAGAAATTAGAATATAGAATATAGAACACAGAATTTAGAATATAGAGTATAGAATACTGAATATAGAATTTAGAATATAGAATGTAGAACATAGTATATAGAATATAGAATAAAGAATATAGAACCCAAAATTTAGAACATCGAATGCAGAACGCAGAATTTAGAATATAGAATACCGAATACAAATATAGAATATGAATATGCAATATAGAACACAGAATTTAGAATATAGAATACAGAATACTGAATATAGAATTTAGAATATACAATGTAAAACAAAGAATATAGAATATAGAATACGGAATGCAGAATATAGAATACAGAATATAGAATATAGAACACAGAATATAGAATACGGAAAACAGAATTCAAAACCCAGAATTGAGAAAATGGAATGAAGAACCGAGAATTTAGAATATAGAAAAAAGAATACTGAATATAGAATTTCAAATATAGAATGTTGAACACAGAATATAGAATATAGAAAAAAGAATAATGAATATTGAATTTAGAATATAAAATGTAGAACACAGTATATAGAATATAGATTAGAGAATATAGAACCCAGAATTTAGAACGTGGAATGCAGAACACATAATTTAGAATATAGAATACAGAATACTGAATATAGAATATAGAGTATAGAATGTAGAACACAGAATATAGAATATACACTACGGAATGCAGAATATAGAATATAGAGTACAGAATGATGAACACAAATTTTAGAAAATACAATAGAGAATATAGAACCCAGAATTAAGAACATGGAATGTAGAACACAGAATGTAGTATATAGAATACATAATACAGAATTTCGAATTTAGAGTATAGAATGTAGAACACAGAATATGGGATATAGAATACGGAATGCAGAATACTGAATACAGAATATAGAATATAAAACAAGAATTTAGAATATGGGAAAAAGAAAGTAGAAACCAGAATTTAGAACATGGATTGCAGAACACAGAATTTAGAATATAGAATACAGATTACTGAATATAGAGTTTAGAATAGAGAATGTAGTACACAGAATTTAGAATATAGAGTATAGAATACTGAATATAGAATTTAGAATATAGAATGTAGAACACATAATAAAGAATATAGAATACAGAATATAGAACAAAAAATTTAGAAGATGGAATGCACAACACAGAATTTAGAATATAGAATACCGAATACTGAATATAGAAAATGTATATAAAATGTACAACGCAGAATTTAGAATACAGAATACAGAATACTGAATATAGAATTTAGAATATACAATGTAGAACACAGAATATGAAATATAGAATACGGAATTCAGAATATAGAATACAGAATATAGAACACAAAAATTTTGAAAATGGAATGCACAACAGAGAATATAGAATATAGAATAACGAATACTAAATATAGAATATGAATATACAATGTTGAACACAGAATTTAGAATATAGAATAAAGAATACTGAATATAGAATTTAGAATATAGAATGTTGAACACAGTATAGAATATAGAATATGGAATACTGAATATAGAATTTAGAATATAGAATGTAGAACACAGAATATAGAATATAGAATATAGAATGCAGAATATAGAATACAGAATATAGAATGTAGAACACAGAATATAGAATATAGAATAGAGAATATGGAAAACAAAATTTAGAACATGGAATGCAGAATACGGAATTTAGAATATACAATACAGAACACTGAATATAGAATTTAGAATATAGAATTCAGAACACAGAATATGGAATGGAGAATACGGAATTCAGAATATTGTATACAGAATATACAATGTAGAACACAGAATTTAGAATATGGAAAGCAGAATGTAGAACAAGGAATTTAGAACATGCAATGCAGAACACAGAATTTAGAATATAAAATACAGATTACTGAATAACGAATTTAGAATATAGAAAGTAGAACACAGAATTTAGTGTATAGAATACAGAATACTGAATGTAGAATTTAGAACATAGAATGTAGAACACAGAATTTAGAATATAGAGTATAGAATACTGAATATAGAATTTAGAATATAGAATGTAGAACATAGTATATAGAATATAGAATAAAGAATATAGAACCCAAAATTTAGAACATCGAATGCAGAACGCAGAATTTAGAATATAGAATACCGAATACAAATATAGAATATGAATATGCAATTTAGAACACAGAATTTAGAATATAGAATACAGTATACTGAATATAGAATTTAGAATATACAATGTAAAACAAAGAATATAGAATATAGAATACGGAATGCAGAATATAGAATACAGAATATAGAATATAGAACACAGAATATAGAAAACGGAAAACAGAATTCAAAACCCAGAATTGAGAAAATGGAATGAAGAACCGAGAATTTAGAATATAGAAAACAGAATACTGAATATAGAATTTCAAATATAGAATGTTGAACACAGAATATAGAATATAGAATAAAGAATAATGAATATTGAATTTAGAATATAAAATGTAGAACGCAGTATTTAGAATATAGATTAGAGAATATAGAACCCAGAATTTAGAACGTGGAATGCAGAACACAGAATTTAGAATATAGAATACAGAATACTGAATATAGAATATAGAGTATAGAATGTAGAACACAGAATATAGTATATAGACTACGGAAAGCAGAATATTGAATATAGAGTATAGAATGATGAACACAAATTTTAGAATATACAATAGAGTATATAGAACCCAGAATTAAGAACATGGAATGTAGAACACAGAATGTAGTATATAGAATACATAATACAGAATTTCGAATTTAGAGTATAGAATGTAGAACACAGAATATGGAATGTAGAATACGGAAAGCAGAATACTGAATACAGAATATAGAATGTAAAACAAGAATTTAGAATATGGGAAAAAGAATGTAGAAACCAGAATTTAGAACATGGATTGCAGAACACAGAATTTAGAATATAGAATACAGATTACTGAATATAGAGTTTAGAATAGAGAATGTAGTACACAGAATTTAGAATATAGTGTATAGAATACTGATAATAGAATTTAGAATATAGAATGTAGAACACATATTAAAGAATATAGAATACAGAATATAGAACAAAAAATTTAGAAGATGGAATGCACAACACAGAATTTAGAATATAGAATACCGAATACTGAATATAGAATATTAATATACAATGTAGAACACAGAATTTAGTATATACAATACAGAATACTTAATATAGGATTTAGAATATAGAATGTAGAACACGGTCTATAGAATATAGAATATGGAATGCAGAATATAGAATACAGAATATAGAATGTAGAACACAGAATAAAGAATATAGAATAGAGTATATGGAACAAAAATTTAGAACGTGGAATGCAGAACACAGAATTTAGAATACAGAATACAGAATACTGAATATAGAATATAGAACACAGAATATGGAATGTAGGATACGGAATGCAGAATATTGCATACGGAATATACAATGTAGAACACAGAATTTAGAATATGGAAAGCAGAATATGGAACACGGAATTTAGAAGAAAATGCAGAACACAGAATTTAGAATATAGAATACAGATTACTGAATATTGAATATAGAATATAGAAAGTAGAACACAGAATTTAGTGTATAGAATACAGAATACTGAATATAGAATATAGAATGTAGAACACAGAATTTAGAATATAGAGTATAGAATACTGAATATAGGATTTAGAATATAGAATGTAGAACACAAAATGTAGAATATAGAATAAAGAATATAGAACACAAAATTTAGAACTTGGAATTCAGAACAGAGAATTTAGAATATAGAATACCGAATACAAATATAGAATATGAATATGCAATGTAGAACACAGAATTTAGAATGTAGAATACAGAATACGGAATATAGTATTTAGAATATACAAGTAGAACACAGAATATAGAATATAGAATACGGAATGCAGTATATAGAATACAGAATATAGAATATAGAACACAGAATATAGATTATGGAAAACAGAATACAAAACCCAGAATTGAGAACATGGAATGAAGTACAGAGAATTTAGAATATAGAAAACAGAATACTGAATATACAATTTCAAATATAGAATGTTGAACAAAGAATTTAGGGTATAGAATAAAGAATACTGAATATTGAATTTAGAATATAGAATGTAGAACACAGTATATAGAATATAGATTAGAAAATATAGAACCCAGAATATAGAACATGGAATGCAGAACACAGAATTTAGAATATAGAATACAGAATACTGAATATAGAATACAGATTATAGAATGTAGAACACAGAATATAGTATATAGACTACGGAATGCAGAATATAGAATATAGAGTATAGAATGATGAACACAAATTTTAGAATATACAATAGAGGATATAGAACCCAGAATTAAGAACATGAAATGCAGAACACAGAATGTAGTATATAGAATACATAATACTGAATTTCGAATTTAGAGTATAGATTGTAGAACACAGAATATGGAATGTAGAATACGGAAGGCAGAATATTGAATACAGAATATAGAATTTAGAACACAGTATATAGAATATAGATTAGAGAAAATAGAAACCAGAATTTAGAACATGGAACGCAGAACACAGAATTTAGAATATAGAATACAGAATATTTCTGTACAATTTAGCATATAAAATGTAGAACACAGAATATAGAATTTAGACTACGGAATGCAGAATATAGGATATAGTGTATAGAATGATGAACACAAATTATAGGATATAGAATAGAGAATATAGAACTCAGAATTAAGAACATGGAATGCAGAACACAGAATTAAGAATATAGAATATAGAATACTGAATATAGAATTTAGAATATAGAATGTAGAACACAGAATATAGAATATAGAATACAGAATATAGAACACAATATTTAGAACATGGAATGCACAAGACAGAATTAAGAATATAGAATACGGAATACTGAATATAGAGTATGAATATACAATATAGAACACAGAATTTAGAATATAGAATACAGAATATTTCTGTACAATTTAGCATATAAAATGTAGAACACAGAATATAGAATTTAGACTACGGAATGCAGAATATAGGATATAGTGTATAGAATGATGAACACAAATTATAGGATATAGAATAGAGAATATAGAACTCAGAATTAAGAACATGGAATGTAGAACACAGAATTAAGAATATAGAATATAGAATACTGAATATCGAATTTAGAATATAGAATGAAGAACACAGAATAAGGAATGTAGAATACAGAATGCAGAATATTGGATACAGAATAAAGAATGTAGAACACAGAATTTAGAATATAGAGTTTAGAATACTGAATGTAGAATTAAGAATATAGAATGTAGAACACAGTATATAGAAAATAGAATACAGATATAGAACACAAAATTTAGAACATGGAATGCACAACACAGAATTTAGAATATAGAATACCGAATACTGAATATAGAATATGAATATAAAATGTAGAACACAGAATTTAGAATACAGAATAAAGAATACTAAATATAGAATTTCGAATATAGAATGTAGAACACATAATGTAGTATATAGAATAAAGAATATAGAACACAAAATTTAGAACTTGGAATTCAGAACAGAGAATTTAGAATATAGAATACCGAATACAAATATAGAATATGAATATGCAATGTAGAACACAGAATTTAGAATGTAGAATACAGAATACGGAATATAGTACTTAGAATATACAAGTAGAACACAGAATATAGTATATAGAATACGGAATGCAGTATATAGAATACAAAATATAGAATATAGAACACAGAATATAGAATATGGAAAACAGAATACAAAACCCAGAATTGAGAACATGGAATGAAGTACAGAGAATTTAGAATATAGAAAACAGAATACTGAATATAGAATTTCAAATATAGAATGTTGAACAAAGAATTTAGGTTATAGAATAAAGAATACTGAATATTGAATTTAGAATATAGAATGTAGAACACAGTATATAGAATATAGATTAGAAAATATAGAACCCAGAATTTAGAACATGGAATGCAGAACACAGAATTTAGAATATAGAATACAGAATACTGAATATAGAATATAGAGTATAGAATGTAGAACACAGAATATAGTATATAGACTACGGAATGCAGAATATAGAATATAGAGTACAGAATGATGAACACAAATTTTAGAATATACAATAGAGAATATAGAACCCAGAATTAAGAACATGAAATGTAGAACACAGAATGTAGTATGTAGAATACATAATACTGAATTTCGAATTTAGAGTATAGAATGTAGAACACAGAATATGGAATGTAGAATACGGAAGGCAGAATATTGAATACAGAATATAGAATTTAGAACACAGTATATAGAATATAGATTAGAGAAAATAGAAACCAGAAATTAGGACATGGAATGCAGAACACAGAATTTAGAATATAGAATACAGAATATTTCTGTACAATTTATCATATAAAATGTAGAACACAGAATATAGAATGTAGACTACGGAATGCAGAATATATGATATAGTATATAGAATGATGAACACAAATTATAGGATATAGAATAGAGAATATAGAACTCAGGATTAAAAACATGGAATGTAGAACACAGAAATAAGAATATAGAATATAGAATACTGAATATAGAATTTAGAATATAGAATGTAGAACACAGAATATAGAATATAGAATACAGAATATAGAACACAATATTTAGAACATGGAATGCACAAGACAGAATTTAGAATATAGAATACGGAATACTGAATATAGTGTATGAATATACAATATATTACACAGAATTTAGAATATAGAATACAGAATAATTAATATCGAATTTAGAATATAGAATGAAGAACACAGAATATGGAATGTAGAATACAGAATGCAGAATATTGGATACAGAATATAGAATGTAGAACACAGAATTTAGAATATAGAGTTTAGAATACTGAATGTAGAATTAAGAATATAGAATTTAGAACACAGTATATAGAAAATAGAATACAGAATATAGAACACAAAATTTAGAACATGGAATGCACAACACAGAATTTAGAATATAGAATACCGAATACTGAATATAGAATATGAATATAAAATGTAGAACACAGAATTCAGAATACAGAATAAAGAATACTAAATATAGAAATTCGAATATAGAATGTAGAACACAGAATATAAAATATAGAATATGGAATGCAGAATATAGAATACAGAATATAGAATGTTGAACACAGAATATAGAATATAGAATAGAGTATATGGAAACCAAAATTTAGAACATGGAATGCAGAATACAGATTTTAGAATATAGAATACAGATTACTGAATATAGAATTTAGAATATAGAATGTAGAACACATAATATAGAATATAGAATACAGAATATAGAACAAAAGAATTAGAAGATGGAATGCACAACACAGAATTTAGAATATAGAATACCGAATACTGAATATAGACTATTAATATACAATGTAGAACACAGAATTTAGAATATACAATACAAAATACTTAATATAGGATTTAGAATATAGAATGTAGAACACAGACTATAGAATATAGAATATGGAATGCAGAATATAGTATACAGAATATAGAATGTAGAACACAGGATACAGAATATAGAATCGAGTATATGGAACAAAAATTTAGAACGTGGAATGCAGAACACAGAATTAAGTAACTAGAATACAGAAAACTGAATATATAATTTAGAAAACAGAATATGGAATGTACGATATGGAATGCAGAATATTGTATACAGAATATACAATGTAGAACACAGAATTTAGAATATGGAAAGCAGAATATGAAACACGGAATTTAGAAGAAGAATGCAGAACACAGAATTTAGAATATAGAATACAGATTACTGAATATTGAATTTAGAATATAGAAAGTAGGACACAGAATTTAGTATATAGAATACAGAATACTGAATATAGAATTTAGAATATAGAATGTAGAACACAGTATTTAGATATAGAGTATAGAATACTGAATATAGAATTTAGAATATAGAATGTAGATCACAGAATATAGAATATGGAAAACAGAATACAAAACCCAGAATTGAGAAAATGGAATGAAGTACAGAGAATTTAGAATATAGAAAACAGAATACTGAATATAGAATTTCAAATATAGAATGTTGAACAAAGAATTTAGAATATAGAATAAAGAATACTGAATATTGAATTTAGAATATATAATGTAGAAAACAGTATATAGAATATAGATTAGAGAATATAGAACCCAGAATTTAGAACATGGAATGCAGAACACAGAATTTAGAATATAGAATACAGAATACTGTACATAGAATATAGAGTATAGAATGTAGAACACAGAATATAGAATATAGGCTACAGAATGCAGAATATAGAATATAGACTATAGAATGATGAACACAAATTTTAGAATATACAATAGAGAATATAGAACCCAGAATTAAGAACATGTAATGTAGAACACAGAATGTAGTATATAGAATACATAATACTGAATTTCGAATTTAGAATATGGAATGTAGAACCAGGAATATGGAATGTAGAAAAAGGAATGCAGAATATTGAATACAGTATATAGAATGTAGTATACACAATTTAGAATATAGAGTATAGAATACTGATTATAGAATTTAGAATAGAGAATGTAGAACACACAATATAGATCATAGAATACAGAATATAGAACAAAAATTTAGAAGATGGAATGCACAACACAGAATTTAGACTATAGTATACCGAATACAGAATATAGAAAATGTATATAAAATGTACAACACAGAATTTAGAATACAGAATACAGAATACTGAATATAGAATTTAGAATATACAATGTAGAACACGGAATATGAAATATAGAATACGGAATTCAGAATATAGAATACAGAATATAGAACACAAAAATTAGAAAATGGAATGCACAACACAGAATTTAGAATATAGAATAACGAATACTAAATATAGAATATGAATATACAATGTTGAACACAGAATTTAGAATATAGAATAAAGAATACTGAATATAGAATTTAGAATATAGAATGTTGAACCCAGTATAGAATATAGAATACGGAATACTGAATATAGAATTTAGAATATAGAATGTAGAACACAGAATATAGAATATAGAATATAGAATGCAGAATATAGAATACAGAATATAGAATGAAGAACACACAATATAGAATATAGAATAGAGAATATGGAAAACAAAACTTTGAACATGGAATGCAGAATACAGAATTTAGAATATACAATACAGAACACTGAATATAGAATTTAGAATATAGAATTTAGAACACAGAATATGGAATGGAGAATACGGAATGCAGAATATTGTATACAGAATATACAATGTAGAACACAGAATTTAGAATATGGAAAGCAGAATGTAGAACAAGGAATTTAGAATATGCAATGCAGAACACAGATTTTAGAATATAAAATACAGATTACTGAATAACGAATTTAGAATATAGAAAGTAGAACACAGAATTTAATATAAAGAATACAAAATACTAAATATAGAATTTAGAATATAGAATATAGAACACAGAATTTAGAATAAAGTGTATAGAATACTGAATATAGAATTTAGAATATAGAATGTAGAACACAGAATTTAGAATATAGAGTATAGAATACTGAATATAGGATTTAGAATATAGAATGTAGAACACAGAATTTAGAATATAGAATAAAGAATATAGAACACAAAATTTAGAACTTGGAATTCAGAACAGAGAATTTAGAATATAGAATAGCGAATACAAATATAGAATATGAATATGCAATGTAGAACACAGAATTTAGATTGTAGAATACAGAATACGGAATATAGTATTTAGAATATACAAGTAGAACACAGAATATAGAATATAGAATACGGAATGCAGTATATAGAATACAGAATACAGAATATAGAACACAGAATATAGAATATGGAAAACAGAATACAAAACCCAGAATTGAGAACATGGAATGAAGTACAGAGAATTTAGAATATAGAAAACAGAATACTGAATATAGAATTTCAAATATAGAATGTTGAACAAAGAATTTAGGGTATAGAATAAAGAATACTGAATATTGAATTTAGAATATAGAATGTAGAACACAGTATATAGAATATAGATTAGAAAATATAGAACCCAGAATTTAGAACATGGAATGCAGAACACAGAATTTAGAATATAGAATACAGAATACTGAATATAGAATATAGAGTATAGAATGTAGAACACAGAATATAGTATATAGACTACGGAATGCAGAATATAGAATATAGAGTATAGAATGATGAACACAAATTTTAGAATATACAATAGAGAATATAGAACCCAGAATTAAGAACATGAAATGTAGAACACAGAATGTAGTATATAGAATACATAATACTGAATTTCGAATTTAGAGTATAGAATGTAGAACACAGAATATGGAATGTAGAATACGGAAGGCAGAATATTGAATACAGAATATAGAATTTAGAACACAGTATATAGAATATAGATTAGAGAAAATAGAAACCAGAAATTAGGACATGGAATGCAGAACACAGAATTTAGAATATAGAATACAGAATATTTCTGTACAATTTATCATATAAAATGTAGAACACAGAATATAGAATGTAGACTACGGAATGCAGAATATATGATATAGTATATAGAATGATGAACACAAATTATAGGATATAGAATAGAGAATATAGAACTCAGAATTAAGAACATGGAATGTAGAACACAGAAATAAGAATATAGAATATAGAATACTGAATATAGAATTTAGAATATAGAATGTAGAACACAGAATATAGAATATAGAATACAGAATATAGAACACAATATTTAGAACATGGAATGCACAAGACAGAATTTAGAATATAGAATACGGAATACTGAATATAGAGTATGAATATACAATATATTACACAGAATTTAGAATATAGAATACAGAATAATTAATATCGAGTTTAGAATATAGAATGAAGAACACAGAATATGGAATGTAGAATACAGAATGCAGAATATTGGATACAGAATATAGAATGTAGAACACAGAATTTAGAATATAGAGTTTAGAATACTGAATGTAGAATTAAGAATATAGAATTTAGAACACAGTATATAGAAAATAGAATACAGAATATAGAACACAAAATTTAGAACATGGAATGCACAACACAGAATTTAGAATATAGAATACCGAATACTGAATATAGAATATGAATATAAAATGTAGAACACAGAATTCAGAATACAGAATAAAGAATACTAAATACAGAAATTCGAATATAGAATGTAGAACACAGAATATAAAATATAGAATATGGAATGCAGAATATAGAATACAGAATATAGAATGTTGAACACAGAATATAGAATATAGAATAGAGTATATGGAAACCAATATTTAGAACATGGAATGCAGAATACAGATTTTAGAATATAGAATACAGATTACTGAATATAGAATTTAGAATATAGAATGTAGAACACATAATATAGAATATAGAATACAGAATATAGAACAAAAGAATTAGAAGATGGAATGCACAACACAGAATTTAGAATATAGAATACCGAATACTGAATATAGACTATTAATATACAATGTAGAACACAGAATTTAGAATATACAATACAAAATACTTAATATAGGATTTAGAATATAGAATGTAGAACACAGACTATAGAATATAGAATATGGAATGCAGAATATAGTATACAGAATATAGAATGTAGAACACAGGATACAGAATATAGAATCGAGTATATGGAACAAAAATTTAGAACGTGGAATGCAGAACACAGAATTAAGTAACTAGAATACAGAAAACTGAATATATAATTTAGAAAACAGAATATGGAATGTACGATATGGAATGCAGAATATTGTATACAGAATATACAATGTAGAACACAGAATTTAGAATATGGAAAGCAGAATATGGAACACGGAATTTAGAAGAAGAATGCAGAACACAGAATTTAGAATATAGAATACAGATTACTGAATATTGAATTTAGAATATAGAAAGTAGAACACAGAATTTAGTATATAGAATACAGAATACTGAATATAGAATTTAGAATATAGAATGTAGAACACAGTATTTAGATATAGAGTATATAATACTGAATATAGAATTTAGAATATAGAATGTAGAACACAGAATATAGAATATGGAAAACAGAATACAAAACCCAGAATTGAGAAAATGGAATGAAGTACAGAGAATTTAGAATATAGAAAACAGAATACTTAATATAGAATTTCAAATATAGAATGTTGAACAAAGAATTTAGAATATAGAATAAAGAATACTGAATATTGAATTTAGAATATATAATGTAGAAAACAGTATATAGAATATAGATTAGAGAATATAGAACCCAGAATTTAGAACATGGAATGCAGAACACAGAATTTAGAATATAGAATACAGAATACTGTACATAGAATATAGAGTATAGAATGTAGAACACAGAATATAGAATATAGGCTACAGAATGCAGAATATAGAATATAGACTATAGAATGATGAACACAAATTTTAGAATATACAATAGAGAATATAGAACCCAGAATTAAGAACATGTAATGTAGAACACAGAATGTAGTATATAGAATACATAATACTGAATTTCGAATTTAGAATATGGAATGTAGAACCAGGAATATGGAATGTAGAAAAAGGAATGCAGAATATTGAATACAGTATATAGAATGTAGTATACACAATTTAGAATATAGAGTATAGAATACTGATTATAGAATTTAGAATAGAGAATGTAGAACACACAATATAGAACATAGAATACAGAATATAGAACAAAAATTTAGAAGATGGAATGCACAACACAGAATTTAGACTATAGTATACCGAATACAGAATATAGAAAATGTATATAAAATGTACAACACAGAATTTAGAATACAGAACACAGAATACTGAATATAGAATTTAGAATATACAATGTAGAACACAGAATATGAAATATAGAATACGGAATTCAGAATATAGAATACAGAATATAGAACACAAAAATTAGAAAATGGAATGCACAACACAGAATTTAGAATATAGAATAACGAATACTAAATATAGAATATGAATATACAATGTTGAACACAGAATTTAGAATATAGAATAAAGAATACTGAATATAGAATTTAGAATATAGAATGTTGAACCCAGTATAGAATATAGAATACGGAATATTGAATATAGAATTTAGAATATAGAATGTAGAACACAGAATATAGAATATAGAATATAGAATGCAGAATATAGAATACAGAATATAGAATGAAGAACACACAATATAGAATATAGAATAGAGAATATGGAAAACAAAACTTAGAACATGGAATGCAGAATACAGAATTTAGAATATACAATACAGAACACTGAATATAGAATTTAGAATATAGAATTTAGAACACAGAATATGGAATGGAGAATACGGAATGCAGAATATTGTATACAGAATATACAATGTAGAACACAGAATTTAGAATATGGAAAGCAGAATGTAGAACAAGGAATTTAGAACATGCAATGCAGAACACAGATTTTAGAATATAAAATACAGATTACTGAATAACGAATTTAGAATATAGAAAGTAGAACACAGAATTTAATATAAAGAATACAAAATACTAAATATAGAATTTAGAATATAGAATATAGAACACAGAATTTAGAATATAGTGTATAGAATACTGAATATAGAATTTAGAATATAGAATGTAGAACATAGTATATAGAATATAGAATAAAGAATATAGAACCCAAAATTTAGAACATCGAATGCAGAACGCAGAATTTAGAATATAGAATACCGAATACAAATATAGAATATGAATACGCAATTTAGAACACAGAATTTAGAATATAGAATACAGAATACTGAATATAGAATTTAGAATATACAATGTAAAACAAAGAATATAGAATATAGAATACGGAATGCAGAATATAGAATACAGAATATAGAATATAGAACACAGAATATAGAATACGGAAAACAGAATTCAAAACCCAGAATTGAGAAAATGGAATGAAGAACCGAGAATTTAGAATATAGAAAACAGAATACTGAATATAGAATTTCAAATATAGAATGTTGAACACAGAATATAGAATATAGAAAAAAGAATAATGAATATTGAATTTAGAATATAAAATGTAGAACACAGTATTTAGAATATAGATTAGAGAATATAGAAGCCAGAATTTAGAACGTGGAATGCAGAACACATAATTTAGAATATAGAATACAGAATACTGAATATAGAATATAGAGTATAGAATGTAGAACACAGAATATAGTATATAGACTACGGAATGCAGAATATAGAATATAGAGTACAGAATGATGAACACAAATTTTAGAAAATACAATAGAGAATATAGAACCCAGAACTAAGAACATGGAATGTAGAACACAGAATGTAGTATATAGAATACATAATACAGAATTTCAAATTTAGAGTATAGAATGTAGAACACAGAATATGGAATGTAGAATACGGAATGCAGAATACTGAATACAGAATATAGAATGTAAAACAAGAATTTAGAATATGGGAAAAAGAATGTAGAAACCAGAATTTAGAAGATGGATTGCAGAACACAGAATTTAGAATATAGAATACAGATTACTGAATATAGAGTTTAGAATAGAGAATGTAGTACACAGAATTTAGAATATAGAGTATAGAATACTGATAATAGAATTTAGAATATAGAATGTAGAACACATATTAAAGAATATAGAATACAGAATATAGAACAAAAAATTTAGAAGATGGAATGCACAACACAGAATTTAGAATATAGAATACCGAATACTGAATATAGAATATTAATATACAATGTAGAACACAGAATTTATTATATACAATACAGAATACTTAATATAGGATTTAGAATATAGAATGTAGAACACGGTCTATAGAATATAGAATATGGAATGCAGAATATAGAATACAGAATATAGAATGTAGAACACAGAATAAAGAATATAGAATAGAGTATATGGAACAAAAATTTAGAACGTGGAATGCAGAACACAGAATTTAGAATACAGAATACAGAATACTGAATATAGAATTTAGAACACAGAATATGGAATGTAGGATACGGAATGCAGAATATTGCATACGGAATATACAATGTAGAACACAGAATTTAGAATATGGAAAGCAGAATATGGAACACGGAATTTAGAAGAAAATGCAGAACACAGAATTTAGAATATAGAATACAGATTACTGAATATTGAATTTAGAATATAGAAAGTAGAACACAGAATTTAGTGTATAGAATACAGAATACTGAATATAGAATATAGAATGTAGAACACAGAATTTAGAATATAGAGTATAGAATACTGAATATAGGATTTAGAATATAGAATGTAGAACACAAAATGTAGAATATAGAATAAAGAATATAGAACACAAAATTTAGAACTTGGAATTCAGAACAGAGAATTTAGAATATAGAATACCGAATACAAATATAGAATATGAATATGCAATGTAGAACACAGAATTTAGAATGTAGAATACAGAATACGGAATATAGTATTTAGAATATACAAGTAGAACACAGAATATAGAATATAGAATACGGAATGCAGTATATAGAATACAGAATATAGAATATAGAACACAGAATATAGATTATGGAAAACAGAATACAAAACCCAGAATTGAGAACATGGAATGAAGTACAGAGAATTTAGAATATAGAAAACAGAATACTGAATATACAATTTCAAATATAGAATGTTGAACAAAGAATTTAGGGTATAGAATAAAGAATACTGAATATTGAATTTAGAATATAGAATGTAGAACACAGTATATAGAATAGAGATTAGAAAATATAGAACCCAGAATATAGAACATGGAATGCAGAACACAGACTTTAGAATATAGAATGCAGAATACTGAATATAGAATACAGATTATAGAATGTAGAACACAGAATATAGTATATAGACTACGGAATGCAGAATATAGAATATAGAGTATAGAATGATGAACACAAATTTTAGAATATACAATAGAGGATATAGAACCCAGAATTAAGAACATGAAATGCAGAACACAGAATGTAGTATATAGAATACATAATACTGAATTTCGAATTTAGAGTATAGATTGTAGAACACAGAATATGGAATGTAGAATACGGAAGGCAGAATATTGAATACAGAATATAGAATTTAGAACACAGTATATAGAATATAGATTAGAGAAAATAGAAACCAGAATTTAGAACATGGAACGCAGAACACAGAATTTAGAATATAGAATACAGAATATTTCTGTACAATTTAGCATATAAAATGTAGAACACAGAATATAGAATTTAGACTACGGAATGCAGAATATAGGATATAGTGTATAGAATGATGAACACAAATTATAGGATATAGAATAGAGAATATAGAACTCAGAATTAAGAACATGGAATGTAGAACACAGAATTAAGAATATAGAATATAGAATACTGAATATAGAATTTAGAATATAGAATGTAGAACACAGAATATAGAATATAGAATACAGAATATAGAACACAATATTTAGAACATGGAATGCACAAGACAGAATTAAGAATATAGAATACGGAATACTGAATATAGAGTATGAATATACAATATAGAACACAGAAGTTAGAATATAGAATACAGAATATTTCTGTACAATTTAGCATATAAAATGTAGAACACAGAATATAGAATTTAGACTACGGAATGCAGAATATAGGATATAGTGTATAGAATGATGAACACAAATTATAGGATATAGAATAGAGAATATAGAACTCAGAATTAAGAACATGGAATGTAGAACACAGAATTAAGAATATAGAATATAGAATACTGAATATAGAATTTAGAATATAGAATGTAGAACACAGAATATAGAATATAGAATACAGAATATAGAACACAATATTTAGAACATGGAATGCACAAGACAGAATTAAGAATATAGAATACGGAATACTGAATATAGAGTATGAATATACAATATAGAACACAGAAGTTAGAATATAAAATACAGAATATTTCTGTACAATTTAGCATATAAAATGTAGAACACAGAATATAGAATTTAGACTACGGAATGCAGAATATAGGATATAGTGTATAGAATGATGAACACAAATTATAGGATATAGAATAGAGAATATAGAACTCAGAATTAAGAACATGGAATGTAGAACACAGAATTAAGAATATAGAATATAGAATACTGAATATCGAATTTAGAATATAGAATGTAGAGCACAGAATATAGAATATAGAATACAGAATATAGAACACAATATTTAGAACATGGAATGCACAAGACAGAATTAAGAATATAGAATACGGAATACTGAATATAGAGTATGAATATACAATATAGAACACAGAAGTTAGAATATAGAATACAGAATATTTCTGTACAATTTAGCATATAAAATGTAGAACACAGAATATAGAATTTAGACTACGGAATGCAGAATATAGGATATAGTGTATAGAATGATGAACACAAATTATAGGATATAGAATAGAGAATATAGAACTCAGAATTAAGAACATGGAATGTAGAACACAGAATTAAGAATATAGAATATAGAATACTGAATATCGAATTTAGAATATAGAATGAAGAACACAGAATAAGGAATGTAGAATACAGAATGCAGAATATTGGATACAGAATATAGAATGTAGAACACAGAATTTAGAATATAGAGTTTAGAATACTGAATGTAGAATTAAGAATATAGAATGTAGAACACAGTATATAGAAAATAGAATACAGATATAGAACACAAAATTTAGAACATGGAATGCACAACACAGAATTTACAATATAGAATACCGAATACTGAATATAGAATATGAATATAAAATGTAGAACACAGAATTTAGAATACAGAATAAAGAATACTAAATATAGAATTTCGAATATAGAATGTAGAACACAGAATATAGAATATAGAATATGGAATGCAGAATATAGAATACAGAATATAGAATGTTGAACACAGAATATAGAATATAGAATAGAGTATATGGAAACCAAAATTTAGAACATGGAATGCAGAATACAGATTTTAGAATATAGAATACAGATTACTGAATATAGAATTTAGAATATAGAATGTAGAACACATAATATAGAATATAGAATACAGAATATAGAACAAAAAATTTAGAAGATGGAATGCACAACACAGAATTTAGAATATAGAATACCGAATACTGAATATAGAATATTAATATACAATGTAGGACACAGAATTTAGAATATACAATACAAAATACCTAATATAGGATTTAGAATATAGAATGTAGAACACAGACTATAAAATATAGAATATGGATTGCAGAATATAGTATACAGAATATAGAATGTAGAACACAGAATACAGAATATAGAATCTAGTATATGGAACAAAAATTTAGAACGTGGAATGCAGAACACAGAATTTACAAAATAGAATACAGAATACTGAATATAGAATTTAGAACACAGAATATGGAATGTACGAAGCGGAATGCAGAATATTGTATACAGAATATACAATGTAGAACACAGAATTTAGAATATGGAAAGCAGAATATGGAACACGGAATTTAGAAGAAGAATGCAGAACACAGAATTTAGGATATAGAATACAGATTACTGAATTTTGAATTTAGAATATAGAAAGAAGAACACAGAATTTAGTGTATAGAATACAGAATACTGAATATAGAATTTAGAATATAGAATGTAGAACACAGTATTTAGATATAGAGTATAGAATACTGAATATAGAATTTAGAATATAGAATGTAGAACACAGAATATAGAATATGGAAAACAGAATACAAAACCCAGAATTGAGAAAATGGAATGAATTACAGAGAAATTAGAATATAGAAAACAGAATACTGAATATAGAATTTCAAATATAGAATGTTGAACAAAGAATTTAGAATATAGAATAAAGAATACTGAATATTGAATTTAGAATATATTATGTAGAAAACAGTATATAGAATATAGATTAGAAAAAATAGAAACCAGAATTTAGAACATGGAATGCAGAACACAAAATTTAAAATATAGAATACAGAATATTTCTGTACAATTTAGAATATAAAATGTAGAACACAGAATATAGAATGTAGACTACGGAATGCAGAATATAGGATATAGTATATAGAATGATGAACACAAATTATAGGATATAGAATAGAGAATATAGAACTCAGAATTAAGAACATGGAATGTAGAACACAGAATTAAGAATATAGAATATAGAATACTGAATACAGAATTTAGAATATAGAATGTAGAATACAGAATATAGAACACAATATTTAGAACATGGAATGCACAAGACAGAATTTAGAATATAGAATACGGAATACTGAATATAGAGTATGAATATTCAATATAGAACACAGAATTTAGAATATAGAATACAGAATAATTAATATCGAATTTAGAATATAGAATGAAAAACACAGAATATGGAATGTAGAATACGGAATGCAGAATATTGGATACAGAATATAGAATGTAGAACACAGAATTTAGAATATAGAGTTTAGAATACTGAATGTAGAATTAAGAATATAGAATGTAGAACACAGTATATAGAATATAGAATATGGAATGCAGAATATAGAATACAGAATATAGAATGTTGAACACAGAATATAGAATATAGAATAGAGTATATGGAAAAAAAATTTAGAACATGGAATGCAGAATACAGAATTTAAAATATAGAATACAGATTACTGAATATAGAATTTAGAACACAGAATATGGGATGCACGATACGGAATGCAGAATATTGTATACAGAATATACAATGTAGAACACAGAATTTAGAATATGGAAAGCAGAATATGGAACACGGAATTTAGAAGAAGAATGCAGAACACAGAATTTAGAATATAGAATACAGATTACTGAATATTGAATTTAGAATATAGAAAGTAGAACACAGTATTTAGATATAGAGTATAGAATATTGAATATAGAATTTAGAATATAGAATGTAGAACACAGAATATAGAATATGGAAAACAGAATACAAAACCCAGAATTGAGAACATGGAATGAAGAACAGAGAATTTAGAATATAGAAAACAGAATACTGAATATAGAATTTCAAATATAGAATGTTGAACAAAGAATTTAGAATATAGAATAAAGAATACTGAATATTGAATTTAGAATATATAATGTAGAAAACAGTATATAGAATATAGATTAGAGAATATAGAACCCAGAATTTAGAACATGGAATGCAGAACACAGAATTTAGAATATAGAATACAGAATACTGTACATAGAATATAGAGTATAGAATGTAGAACACAGAATATAGAATATAGGCTACAGAATGCAGAATAAAGAATATAGAGTATAGAATGTTGAACACAAATTTTAGAATATACAATAGAGAATATAGAACCCAGAATTAAGAACATGTAATGTAGAACACAGAATGTAGTATATAGAATACATAATACTGAATTTCGAATTTAGAATATGGAATGTAGAACAAGGAATATGGAATGTAGAAAACGGAATGCAGAATAATGAATACAGTATATAGAATGTAGTATACACAATTTAGAATATAGAGTATAGAATACTGATTATAGAATTTAGAATAGACAATGTAGAACACATAATATAGAACATAGAATACAGAATATAGAACAAAAATTTAGAAGATGGAATGCACAACACAGAATTTAGACTATAGTATACCGAATACAGAATATAGAAAATGTATATAAAATGTACAACACAGAATTTAGAATACAGAATACAGAATACTGAATATAGAATTTAGAATATACAATGTAGAACACAGAATATGAAATATAGAATACGGAATTCAGAATATAGAATACAGAATATAGAACACAAAAATTAGAAAATGGAATGCACAACACAGAATTTAGAATATAGAATAACGAATACTAAATATAGAATATGAATATACAATGTTGAACACAGAATTTAGAATATAGAATAAAGAATACTGAATATAGAATTTAGAATATAGAATGTTGAACACAGTATAGAATATAGAATACGGAATACTGAATATAGAATTTAGAATATAGAATGTAGAACACAGAATATAGAATATAGTATATAGAATGCAGAATACAGAATACAGAATATAGAATGAAGAACACAGAATATAGAATATAGAATAGAGAATATGGAAAACAAAATTTAGAACATGGAATGCAGAATACAGAATTTAGAATATACAATACAGAACACTGAATATAGAATTTAGAATATAGAATTTAGAACACAGAATATGGAATGGAGAATACGGAATGCAGAATATTGTATACAGAATATACAATGTAGAACACAGAATTTAGAATATGGAAAGCAGAATGTAGAACAAGGAATTTAGAACATGCAATGCAGAACACAGAATTTAGAATATAAAATACAGATTACTGAATAACGAATTTAGAATATAGAAAGTAGAACACAGAATTTAATATATAGAATACAGAATACTAAATATAGAATTTAGAATATAGAATATAGAACACAGAATTTAGAATATAGAGTATAGAATACTTAATATAGAATTTAGAATATAGAATGTAGAACATAGTATATAGAATATAGAATAAAGAATATAGAACCCAAAATTTAGAACATCGAATGCAGAACGCAGAATTTAGAATATAGAATACCGAATACAAATATAGAATATGAATATGCAATTTAGAACACAGAATTTAGAATATAGAATACAGAATACTGAATATAGAATTTAGAATATACAATGTAAAACAAAGAATATAGAATATAGAATACGGAATGCAGTATATAGAATACAGAATATAGAATATAGAACACAGAATATAGAATACGGAAAACAGAATTCAAAACCCAGAATTGAGAAAATGGAATGAAGAACCGAGAATTTAGAATATAGAAAACAGAATACTGAATATAGAATTTCAAATATAGAATGTTGAACACAGAATATAGAATATAGAAAAAAGAATAATGAATATTGAATTTAGAATATAAAATGTAGAACACAGTATACAGAATATAGATTAGAGAATATAGAACCCAGAATTTAGAACGTGGAATGCAGAACACAGAATTTAGAATATAGAATACAGAATACTGAATATAGAATATAGAGTATAGAATGTAGAACACAGAATATAGTATATAGACTACGGAATGCAGAATATAGAATATAGAGTATAGAATGATGAACACAAATTTTAGAATATACAATAGAGAATAAAGAACCCAGAATTAAGAACATGGAATGTAGAACACAGAATGTAGTATATAGAATACATAATACAGAATTTCAAATTTAGAGTATAGAATGTAGAACACAGAATATGGAATGTAGGATACGGAATGCAGAATACTGAATACAGAATATAGAATGTAAAACAAGAATTTAGAATATGGGAAAAAGAATGTAGAAACCAGAATTTAGAACATGGATTGCAGAACACAGAATTTAGAATATAGAATACAGATTACTGAATATAGAGTTTAGAATAGAGAATGTAGAACACAGAATTTAGAATATAGAGTATAGAATACTGAATATAGAATTTAGAATATAGAATGTAGAACACATAATATAGAATATAGAATACAGAATATAGAACAAAAAATTTAGAAGATGGAATGCACAACACAGAATTTAGAATATAGAATACCGAATACTGAATATAGAATATTAATATACAATGTAGAACACAGAATTTAGTATAAACAATACAGAATACTTAATATAGGATTTAGAATATAGAATGTAGAACACGGACTATAGAATATAGAATATGGAATGCAGAATATAGAATACAGAATATAGAATGTAGAAAACAGAATAAAGAATATAGAATAGAGTATATGGAACAAAAATTTAGAACGTGGAATGCAGAACACAGAATTTAGAATACAGAATACAGAATACTGAATATAGAATTTAGAACACAGAATATGGAATGTAGGATACGGAATGCAGAATATTGCATACAGAATATACAATGTAGAACACAGAATTTAGAATATGGAAAGCAGAATATGGAACAAGGAATTTAGAAGAAAATGCAGAACACAGAATTTAGAATATAGAATACAGATTACTGAATATTGAATTTAGAATATAGAAAGTAAAACACAGAATTTAGTGTATAGAATACAGAATACTGAATATAGAATTTAGAATATAGAATGTAGAACACAGAATTTAGAATATAGAGTATAGAATACTGAATATAGGATTTAGAATATAGAATGTAGAACACAGAATTTAGAATATAGAATAAAGAATATAGAACAAAAAATTTAGAACTTGGAATTCAGAACAGAGAATTTAGAATATAGAATACCGAATACAAATATAGAATATGAATATGCAATGTAGAACACAGAATTTAGAATGTAGAATACAGAATACGGAATACAGTATTTAGAATATACAAGTAGAACACAGAATATAGAATATAGAATACGGAATGCAGTATATAGAATACAGAATATAGAATATAGAACACAGAATATAGAATATGGAAAACAGAATACAAAACCCAGAATTGAGAACATGGAATGAAGTACAGAGAATTTAGAATATAGAAAACAGAAAACTGAATATAGAATTTCAAATATAGAATGTTGAACAAAGAATTTAGGGTATAGAATAAAGAATACTGAATATTGAATTTAGAATATAGAATGTAGAACACAGTATATAGAATATAGATTAGAAAATATAGAACCCAGAATTTAGAACATGGAATGCAGAACACAGAATTTAGAATATAGAATACAGAATACTGAATATAGAATATAGAGTATAGAATGTAGAACACAGAATATAGTATATAGACTACGGAATGCAGAATAGAGAATATAGAGTATAGAATGATGAACACAAATTTTAGAATATACAATAGAGAATATAGAACCCAGAATTAAGAACATGAAATGTAGAACACAGAATGTAGTATATAGAATACATAATACTGAATTTCGAAATTAGAGTATAGAATGTAGAACACAGAATATGGAATGTAGAATACGGAATGCAGAATATTGAATACAGAATATAGAATTTAGAACACAGTATATAGAATATAGATTAGAGAAAATAGAAACCAGAATTTAGAACATGGAATGCAGAACACAGAATTAAGAATATAGAATAAAGAATATTTCTGTACAATTTAGCATATAAAATGTAGAACACAGAATATAAAATGTAGACTACGGAATGCAGAATATAGGATATAGTGTATAGAATGATGAACACAAATTATAGGATATAGAATAGAGAATATAGAACTCAGAATTAAGAACATGGAATGTAGAACACAGAATTAAGAATATAGAATATAGAATACTGAATATAGAATTTAGAATATAGAATGTAGAATACAGAATATAGAACACAATATTTAGAACATGGAATGCACAAGACAGAATTTAGAATATAGAATACGGAATACTGAATATAGAGTATGAATATACAATATAGAACACAGAATTTAGAATATAGAATACAGAATAATTAATATCGAATTTAGAATATAGAATGAAAAACACAGAATATGGAATGTAGAATACGGAATGCAGAATATTGGATACAGAATATAGAATGTAGAACACAGAATTTAGAATATAGAGTTTAGAATACTGAATGTAGAATTAAGAATATAGAATGTAGAACACAGTATATAGAATATAGAATATGGAATGCAGAATATAGAATACAGAATATAGAATGTTGAACACAGAATATAGAATATAGAATAGAGTATATGGAAACCAAAATTTAGAACATGGAATGCAGAATACAGAATTTAGAATATAGAATACAGATTACTGAATATAGAATTTAGAATATAGAATGTAGAACACATAATATAGAATATAGAATACAGAATATAGAACAAAAAATTTAGAAGATGGAATGCACAACACAGAATTTAGAATATAGAATACCGAATACTGAATATAGAATATTAATATACAATGTAGAACACAGAATTTAGAATATACAATACAAAATACTTAATATAGGATTTAGAATATAGAATGTAGAACACAGACTATAGAATATAGAATATGGAATGCAGAATATAGTATACAGAATATAGAATGTAGAACACAGAATACAGAATATTGAATAGAGTATATGAAACAAAAATTTAGAACGTGGAATGCAGAACACAGAATTTAGTAAATAGAATACAGAATACTGAATATAGAATTTAGAACACAGAATATGGAATGTACGATACGGAATGCAGAATACTGTATACAGAATATAAAATGTAGAACACAGAATTTAGAATATGGAAAGCAGAATATGGAACACGGAATTTAGAAGAAGAATGCAGAACACATAATTTAGAATATAGAATACAGATTACTGAATATTGAATTTAGAATATAGAAAGTAGAACACAGAATTTAGTGTATAGAATACAGAATACTGAATATAGAATTTAGAATATAGAATGTAGAACACAGTATTTAGATATAGAGTATAGAATACTGAATATAGAATTTAGAATATAGAATGTAGAACACAGAATTTAGAATATAGAATAAAGAATATAGAACACAAAATTTAGAACATGGAATTCAGAACAGAGAATTTAGAATATAGAATACCGAATACAAATTTAGAATATGAATATGCAATGTAGAACACAGAATTTAGAATATAGAATACAGAATACTAAATATAGAATTTTGAATATAGAATGTAGAACACAGAATTTAGAATATAGAGTATAGAATACTGAATATAGAATTTAGAATATAGAATGAAGAACACAGAATATAGAATATAGAATACAGAATATAGAACACAATATTTAGAACATGGAATGTACAAGACAGAATTTAGAATATAGAATACGGAATACTGAATATAGAGTATGAATATACAATATAGAACACAGAATTTAGAATATAGAATACAGAATAATTAATATCGAATTTAGAATATAGAATGAAGAACACAGAATATGGAATGTAGAATACAGAATGCAGAATATTGGATACAGAATATAGAATGTAGAACACAGAATTTAGAATAAAGAGTTTAGAATACTGAATGTAGAATTAAGAATATAGAATGCAGAACACAGTATATAGAAAATAGAATACAGAATATAGAACACAAAATTTAGAACATGGAATGCACAACACAGAATTTAGAATATAGAATACCGAAGACTGAATATAGAATATGAATATAAAATGTAGAACACAGAATTTAGAATACAGAATAAAGAATACTAAATATAGAATTTCGAATATAGAATGTAGAACACATAATGTAGAATATAGAATACAGAATATAAAACAAAAAAATTAGAAGATGGAATGCACAACACAGAATATAGAATATAGAATACCGAATACTGAATATAGAATATTAATATACAATGTAGAACACAGAATTTAGAATATACAATACAAAATACTTAATATAGGATTTAGAATATAGAATGTAGAACACAGACTATAGAATATAGAATATGGAATGCAGAATATAGTATATAGAATATAGAATGTAGAACACAGAATACAGAATATAGAATAGAGTATATGGAACAAAAATTTAGAACGTGGAATGCAGAACACAGAATTTAGAAAATAGAATACAGAATACTGAATATAGAATTTAGAACACAGAATATGGAATGCACGATACGGAATGCAGAATATTGCATACAGAATATACAATGTAGAACACAGAATTTAGAATATGGAAAGCAGAATATGGAACACGGAATTTAGAAGAAGAATGCAGAACACAGAATTTAGAATATAGAATACAGATTACTGAATATTGAATTTAGAATATAGAAAGTAGAACACAGTATTTAGATATAGAGTATAGAATATTGAATATAGAATTTAGAATATAGAATGTAGAACACAGAATATAGAATATGGAAAACAGAATACAAAACCCAGAATTGAGAACATGGAATGAAGTACAGAGAATTTAGAATATAGAAAACAGAATACTGAATATAGAATTTCAAATATAGAATGTTGAACAAAGAATTTAGAATATAGAATAAAGAATACTGAATATTGAATTTAGAATATATAATGTAGAAAACAGTATATAGAATATAGATTAGAGAATATAGAACCCAGAATTTAGAACATGGAATGCAGAACACAGAATTTAGAATATAGAATACAGAATACTGTACATAGAATATAGAGTATAGAATGTAGAACACAGAATATAGAATATAGGCTACAGAATGCAGAATAAAGAATATAGAGTATAGAATGTTGAACACAAATTTTAGAATATACAATAGAGAATATAGAACCCAGAATTAAGAACATGTAATGTAGAACACAGAATGTAGTATATAGAATACATAATACTGAATTTCGAATTTAGAATATGGAATGTAGAACAAGGAATATGGAATGTAGAAAACGGAATGCAGAATAATGAATACAGTATATAGAATGTAGTATACACAATTTAGAATATAGAGTATAGAATACTGATTATAGAATTTAGAATAGACAATGTAGAACACATAATATAGAACATAGAATACAGAATATAGAACAAAAATTTAGAAGATGGAATGCACAACACAGAATTTAGACTATAGTATACCGAATACAGAATATAGAAAATGTATATAAAATGTACAACACAGAATTTAGAATACAGAATACAGAATACTGAATATAGAATTTAGAATATACAATGTAGAACACAGAATATGAAATATAGAATACGGAATTCAGAATATAGAATACAGAATATAGAACACAAAAATTAGAAAATGGAATGCACAACACAGAATTTAGAATATAGAATAACGAATACTAAATATAGAATATGAATATACAATGTTGAACACAGAATTTAGAATATAGAATAAAGAATACTGAATATAGAATTTAGAATATAGAATGTTGAACACAGTATAGAATATAGAATACGGAATACTGAATATAGAATTTAGAATATAGAATGTAGAACACAGAATATAGAATATAGTATATAGAATGCAGAATATAGAATACAGAATATAGAATGAAGAACACAGAATATAGAATATAGAATAGAGAATATGGAAAACAAAATTTAGAACATGGAATGCAGAATACAGAATTTAGAATATACAATACAGAACACTGAATATAGAATTTAGAATATAGAATTTAGAACACAGAATATGGAATGGAGAATACGGAATGCAGAATATTGTATACAGAATATACAATGTAGAACACAGAATTTAGAATATGGAAAGCAGAATGTAGAACAAGGAATTTAGAACATGCAATGCAGAACACAGAATTTAGAATATAAAATACAGATTACTGAATAACGAATTTAGAATATAGAAAGTAGAACACAGAATTTAATATATAGAATACAGAATACTAAATATAGAATTTAGAATATAGAATATAGAACACAGAATTTAGAATATAGAGTATAGAATACTTAATATAGAATTTAGAATATAGAATGTAGAACATAGTATATAGAATATAGAATAAAGAATATAGAACCCAAAATTTAGAACATCGAATGCAGAACGCAGAATTTAGAATATAGAATACCGAATACAAATATAGAATATGAATATGCAATTTAGAACACAGAATTTAGAATATAGAATACAGAATACTGAATAAAGAATTTAGAATATACAATGTAAAACAAAGAATATAGAATATAGAATACGGAATGCAGAATATAGAATACAGAATATAGAATATAGAACACAGAATATAGAATACGGAAAACAGAATTCAAAACCCAGAATTGAGAAAAAGGAATGAAGAACCGAGAATTTAGAATATAGAAAACAGAATACTGAATATAGAATTTCAACTATAGAATGTTGAACACAGAATATAGAATATAGAAAAAAGAATAATGAATATTGAATTTAGAATATAAAATGTAGAACACAGTATATAGAATATAGATTAGAGAATATAGAACCCAGAATTCAGAACGTGGAATGCAGAACACAGAATTTAGAATATAGAATACAGAATACTGAATATAGAATATAGAGTATAGAATGTAGAACACAGAATATAGTATATAGACTACGGAATGCAGAATATAGAATATAGAGTATAGAATGATGAACACAAATTTTAGAATATACAATAGAGAATAAAGAACCCAGAATTAAGAACATGGAATGTAGAACACAGAATGTAGTATATAGAATACATAATACAGAATTTCAAATTTAGAGTATAGAATGAAGAACACAGAATATGGAATGTAGGATACGGAATGCAGAATACTGAATACAGAATATAGAATGTAAAACAAGAATTTAGAATATGGGAAAAAGAATGTAGAAACCAGAATTTAGAACATGGAATGCAGAACACAGAATTTAGAATATAGAATACAGATTACTGAATATAGAGTTTAGAATAGAGAATGTAGTACACAGAATTTAGAATATAGAGTATAGAATACTGAATATAGAATTTAGAATATAGAATGTAGAACACATAATAAAGAATATAGAATACAGAATATAGAACAAAAAATTTAGAAGATGGAATGCACAACACAGAATTTAGAATATAGAATACCGAATACTGAATATAGAATATTAATATACAATGTAGAACACAGAATTTAGTATAAACAATACAGAATACTTAATATAGGATTTAGAATATAGAATGTAGAACACGGACTATAGAATATAGAATATGGAATGCAGAATATAGAATACAGAATATAGAATGTAGAACACAGAATAAAGAATATAGAATAGAGTATATGGAACAAAAATTTAGAACGTGGAATGCAGAACACAGAATTTAGAATACAGAATACAGAATACTGAATATAGAATTTAGAACACAGAATATGGAATGTAGGATACGGAATGCAGAATATTGCATACAGAATATACAATGTAGAACACAGAATTTAGAATATGGAAAGCAGAATATGGAACACGGAATTTAGAAGAAAATGCAGAACACAGAATTTAGAATATAGAATACAGATTACTGAATATTGAATTTAGAATATAGAAAGTAGAACACAGAATTTAGTGTATAGAATACAGAATACTGAATATAGAATTTAGAATATAGAATGTAGAACACAGAATTTAGAATATAGACTATAGAATACTGAATATAGGATTTAGAATATAGAATGTAGAACACAGAATTTAGAATATAGAATAAAGAATATAGAACAAAAAATTTAGAATTTGGAATTCAGAACAGAGAATTTAGAATATAGAATACCGAATACAAATATAGAATATGAATATGCAATGTAGAACACAGAATTTAGAATGTAGAATACAGAATACGGAATACAGTATTTAGAATATACAAGAAGAACACAGAATATAGAATATAGAATACGGAATGCAGTATATAGAATACAGAATATAGAATATAGAACACAGAATATAGAATATGGAAAACAGAATACAAAACCCAGAATTGAGAACATGGAATGAAGTACATAGAATTTAGAATATAGAAAACAGAGAACTGAATATAGAATTTCAAATATAGAATGTTGAACAAAGAATTTAGGGTATAGAATAAAGAATACTGAATATTGAATTTAGAATATAGAATGTAGAACACAGTATATAGAATATAGATTAGAAAATATAGAACCCAGAATTTAGAACATGGAATGCAGAACACAGAATTTAGAATATAGAATACAGAATACTGAATATAGAATATAGAGTATAGAATGTAGAACACAGAATATAGTATATAGACTACGGAATGCAGAATAGAGAATATAGAGTATAGAATGATGAACACAAATTTTAGAATATACAATAGAGAATATAGAACCCAGAATTAAGAACATGAAATGTAGAACACAGAATGTAGTATATAGAATACATAATACTGAATTTCGAAATTAGAGTATAGAATGTAGAACACAGAATATGGAATGTAGAATACGGAATGCAGAATATTGAATACAGAATATAGAATTTAGAACACAGTATATAGAATATAGATTAGAGAAAATAGAAACCAGAATTTAGAACATGGAATGCAGAACACAGAATTAAGAATATAGAATACAGAATATTTCTGTACAATTTAGCATATAAAATGTAGAACACAGAATATAGAATGTAGACTACGGAATGCAGAATATAGGATATAGTGTACAGAATGATGAACACAAATTATAGGATATAGAATAGAGAATATAGAACTCAGAATTAAGAAAATGGAATGTAGAACACAGAATTAAGAATATAGAATATAGAATACTGAATATAGAATTTAGAATATAGAATGTAGAACACAGAATATAGAATATAGAATACAGAATATAGAACACAATATTTAGAACATGGAATGCACAAGACAGAATTTAGAATATAGAATACGGAATACTGAATATAGAGTATGAATATACAATATAGAACACAAAATTTAGAATATAGAATACAGAATACTAAATATAGAATTTCGAATACAGAATGTAGAACACAGAATATAGAATATCGAATACGGAATGCAGAATATAGATCACGAAATTTAGAACATGGAATGCACTACACAGAATTTATAATATAGAATAAAGTACTCTGTATATTGAATTTAGAATATAGAATGTAGAACACAGAATATGGAATGTAGAATACGGAATGCAGAATATTGGATACAGAATATAGAATGTAGAACACAGAATTTAGAATATAGAGTTTAGAATACTGAATGTAGAATTAAGAATATAGAATGTAGAACACAGTATATAGAATATAGAATATGGAATGCAGAATATAGAATACAGAATATAGAATATTGAACACAGAATATAGAATATAGAATAGAGTATATGGAAACAAAAATTTAGAACATGGAATGCAGAAGACAGAATTTAGAATATAGAATACAGATTACTGAATATAGAATTTAGAATATAGAATGTAGAACACATAATATAGAATATAGAATACAGAATATAGAACAAAAAATTTAGAAGATGGAATGCACAACACAGAATTTAGAATATAGAATACCGAATACTGAATATAGAATATTAATATACAATGTAGAACACAGAATTTAGAATATACAATACAAAATACTTAATATAGGATTTAGAATATAGAATGTAGAACACAGACTATAGAATATAGAATATGGAATGCAGAATATAGTATACAGAATATAGAATGTAGAACACAGAATACAGAATATAGAATAGAGTATATGAAACAAAAATTTAGAACGTGGAATGCAGAACACAGAATTTAGTAAATAGAATACAGAATACTGAATATAGAATTTAGAACACAGAATATGGAATGTACGATACGGAATGCAGAATATTGTATACAGAATATAAAATGTAGAACACAGAATTTAGAATATGGAAAGCAGAATATGGAACACGGAATTTAGAAGAAGAATGAAGAACACAGAATTTAGAATATAGAATACAGATTACTGAATATTGAATTTAGAATATAGAAAGTAGAACACAGAATTTAGTGTATAGAATACAGAATACTGAATATAGAATTTAGAATATAGAATGTAGAACACAGTATTTAGATATAGAGTATAGAATACTGAATATAGAATTTAGAATATAGAATGTAGAACACAGAATTTAGAATATAGAATAAAGAATATAGAACACAAAATTTAGAACATGGAATTCAGAACAGAGAATTTAGAATATAGAATACCGAATACAAATATAGAATATGAATATGCAATGTAGAACACAGAATTTAGAATATAGAATACAGAATACTAAATATAGAATTTTGAATATAGAATGTAGAACACAGAATTTAGAATATAGAGTATAGAATACTGAATATAGAATTTAGAATATAGAATGAAGAACACAGAATATAGAATATAGAATACAGAATATAGAACACAATATTTAGAACATGGTATGCACAAGACAGAATTTAGAATATAGAATACGGAATACTGAATATAGAGTATGAATATACAATATAGAACACAGAATTTAGAATATAGAATACAGAATAATTAATATCGAATTTAGAATATAGAATGAAGAACACAGAATATGGAATGTAGAATACAGAATGCAGAATATTGGATACAGAATATAGAATGTAGAACTCAGAATTTAGAATAAAGAGTTTAGTATACTGAATGTAGAATTAAGAATATAGAATGCAGAACACAGTATATAGAAAATAGAATACAGAATATAGAACACAAAATTTAGAACATGGAATGCACAACACAGAATTTAGAATATAGGATACCGAATACTGAATATAGAATATGAATATAAAATGTAGAACACAGAATTTAGAATACAGAATAAAGAATACTAAATATAGAATTTCGAATATAGAATGTAGAACACATAATGTAGAATATAGAATACAGAATATAAAACAAAAAAATTAGAAGATGGAATGCACAACACAGAATATAGAATATAGAATAACGAATACTGAATATAGAATATTAATATACAATGTAGAACACAGAATTTAGAATATACAATACAAAATACTTAATATAGGATTTAGAATATAGAATGTAGAACACAGACTTTAGAATATAGAATATGGAATGCAGAATATAGTATATAGAATATAGAATGTAGAACACAGAATACAGAATATAGAATAGAGTATATGGAACAAAAATTTAGAACGTGGAATGCAGAACACAGAATTTAGAAAATAGAATACAGAATACTGAATATAGAATTTAGAACACAGAATATGGAATGCACGATACGGAATGCAGAATATTGTATACAGAATATACAATGTAGAACACAGAATTTAGAATATGGAAAGCAGAATATGGAACACGGAATTTAGAAGAAGAATGCAGAGCACAGAATTTAGAATATAGAATACAGATTACTGAATATTGAATTTAGAATATAGAAAATAGAACACAGTATTTAGATATAGAGTATAGAATATTGAATATAGAATTTAGAATATAGAATGTAGAACACAGAATATAGAATATGGAAAACAGAATACAAAACCCAGAATTGAGAACATGGAATGAAGTACAGAGAATTTAGAATATAGAAAACAGAATACTGAATATAGAATTTCAAATATAGAATGTTGAACAAAGAATTTAGAATATAGAATAAAGAATACTGAATATTGAATTTAGAATATATAATGTAGAAAACAGTATATAGAATATAGATTAGAGAATATAGAACCCAGAATTTAGAACTTGGAATGCAGAACACAGAATTTAGAATATAGAATACAGAATACTGTACATAGAATATAGAGTATAGAATGTAGAACACAGAATATAGAATATAGGCTACAGAATGCAGAATAAAGAATATAGAGTATAGAATGTTGAACACAAATTTTAGAATATACAATAGAGAATATAGAACCCAGAATTAAGAACATGTAATGTAGAACACAGAATGTAGTATATAGAATACATAATACTGAATTTCGAATTTAGAATATGGAATGTAGAACAAGGAATATGGAATGTAGAAAACGGAATGCAGAATAATGAATACAGTATATAGAATGTAGTATACACAATTTAGAATATAGAGTATAGAATACTGATTATAGAATTTAGAATAGACAATGTAGAACACATAATATAGAACATAGAATACAGAATATAGAACAAAAATTTAGAAGATGGAATGCACAACACAGAATTTAGACTATAGTATACCGAATACAGAATATAGAAAATGTATATAAAATGTACAACACAGAATTTAGAATACAGAATACAGAATACTGAATATAGAATTTAGAATATACAATGTAGAACACAGAATATGAAATATAGAATACGGAATTCAGAATATAGAATACAGAATATAGAACACAAAAATTAGAAAATGGAATGCACAACACAGAATTTAGAATATAGAATAACGAATACTAAATATAGAATATGAATATACAATGTTGAACACAGAATTTAGAATATAGAATAAAGAATACTGAATATAGAATTTAGAATATAGAATGTTGAACACAGTATAGAATATAGAATACGGAATACTGAATATAGAATTTAGAATATAGAATGTAGAACACAGAATATAGAATATAGTATATAGAATGCAGAATATAGAATACAGAATATAGAATGAAGAACACAGAATATAGAATATAGAATAGAGAATATGGAAAACAAAATTTAGAACATGGAATGCAGAATACAGAATTTAGAATATACAATACAGAACACTGAATATAGAATTTAGAATATAGAATTTAGAACACAGAATATGGAATGGAGAATACGGAATGCAGAATATTGTATACAGAATATACAATGTAGAACACAGAATTTAGAATATGGAAAGCAGAATGTAGAACAAGGAATTTAGAACATGCAATGCAGAACACAGAATTTAGAATATAAAATACAGATTACTGAATAACGAATTTAGAATATAGAAAGTAGAACACAGAATTTAATATATAGAATACAGAATACTAAATATAGAATTTAGAATATAGAATATAGAACACAGAATTTAGAATATAGAGTATAGAATACTTAATATAGAATTTAGAATATAGAATGTAGAACATAGTATATAGAATATAGAATAAAGAATATAGAACCCAAAATTTAGAACATCGAATGCAGAACGCAGAATTTAGAATATAGAATACCGAATACAAATATAGAATATGAATATGCAATTTAGAACACAGAATTTAGAATATAGAATACAGAATACTGAATATAGAATTTAGAATATACAATGTAAAACAAAGAATATAGAATATAGAATACGGAATGCAGAATATAGAATACAGAATATAGAATATAGAACACAGAATATAGAATACGGAAAACAGAATTCAAAACCCAGAATTGAGAAAATGGAATGAAGAACCGAGAATTTAGAATATAGAAAACAGAATACTGAATATAGAATTTCAAATATAGAATGTTGAACACAGAAGATAGAATATAGAAAAAAGAATAATGAATATTGAATTTAGAATATAAAATGTAGAACACAGTATATAGAATATAGATTAGAGAATATAGAACCCAGAATTTAGAACGTGGAATGCAGAACACAGAATTTAGAATATAGAATACAGAATACTGAATATAGAATATAGAGTATAGAATGTAGAACACAGAATATAGTATATAGACTACGGAATGCAGAATATAGAATATAGAGTATAGAATGATGAACACAAATTTTAGAATATACAATAGAGAATAAAGAACCCAGAATTAAGAACATGGAATGTAGAACACAGAATGTAGTATATAGAATACATAATACAGAATTTCAAATTTAGAGTATAGAATGTAGAACACAGAATATGGAATGTAGGATACGGAATGCAGAATACTGAATACAGAATATAGAATGTAAAACAAGAATTTAGAATATGGGAAAAAGAATGTAGAAACCAGAATTTAGAACATGGATTGCAGAACACAGAATTTAGAATATAGAATACAGATTACTGAATATAGAGTTTAGAATAGAGAATGTAGTACACAGAATTTAGAATATAGAGTATAGAATACTGAATATAGAATTTAGAATATAGAATGTAGAACACATAATAAAGAATATAGAATACAGAATATAGAACAAAAAATTTAGAAGATGGAATGCACAACACAGAATTTAGAATATAGAATACCGAATACTGAATATAGAATATTAATATACAATGTAGAACACAGAATTTAGTATAAACAATACAGAATACTTAATATAGGATTTAGAATATAGAATGTAGAACACGGACTATAGAATATAGAATATGGAATGCAGAATATAGAATACAGAATATAGAATGTAGAACACAGAATAAAGAATATAGAATAGAGTATATGGAACAAAAATATAGAACGTGGAATGCAGAACACAGAATTTAGAATACAGAATACAGAATACTGAATATAGAATTTAGAACACAGAATATGGAATGTAGGATACGGAATGCAGAATATTGCATACAGAATATACAATGTAGAACACAGAATTTAGAATATGGAAAGCAGAATATGGAATACGGAATTTAGAAGAAAATGCAGAACACAGAATTTAGAATATAGAATACAGATTACTGAATATTGAATTTAGAATATAGAAAGTAGAACACAGAATTTAGTGTATAGAATACAGAATACTGAATATAGAATTTAGAATATAGAATGTAGAACACAGAATTTAGAATATAGACTATAGAATACTGAACATAGGATTTAGAATATAGAATGTAGAACACAGAATTTAGAATATAGAATAAAGAATATAGAACACAAAATTTAGAACTTGGAATTCAGAACAGAGAATTTAGAATATAGAATACCGAATACAAATGTAGAATATGAATATGCAATGTAGAACACAGAATTTAGAATGTAGAATACAGAATACGGAATATAGTATTTAGAATATACAAGTAGAACACAGAATATAGAATATAGAATACGGAATGCAGTATATAGAATACAGAATATAGAATATAGAACACAGAATATAGAACATGGAAAACAGAATACAAAACCCAGAATTGAGAACATGGAATGAAGTACAGAGAATTTAGAATATAGAAAACAGAGAACTGAATATAGAATTTCAAATATAGAATGTTGAACAAAGAATTTAGGGTATAGAATAAAGAATACTGAATATTGAATTTAGAATATAGAATGTAGAACACAGTATATAGAATATAGATTAGAAAATATAGAACCCAGAATTTAGAACATGGAATGCAGAACACAGAATTTAGAATATAGAATACAGAATACTGTATATAGAATATAGAGTATAGAATGTAGAACACAGAATATAGTATATTGACTACGGAATGCAGAATAGAGAATATAGAGCATAGAATGATGAACACAAATTTTAGAATATACAATAGAGAATATAGAACCCAGAATTAAGAACATGAAATGTAGAACACAGAATGTAGTATATAGAATACATAATACTGAATTTCGAAATTAGAGTATAGAATGTAGAACACAGAATATGGAATGTAGAATACGGAATGCAGAATATTGAATACAGAATATAGAATTTAGAACACAGTATATAGAATATAGATTAGAGAAAATAGAAACCAGAATTTAGAACATGGAATGCAGAACACAGAATTAAGAATATAGAATACAGAATATTTCTGTACAATTTAGCATATAAAATGTAGAACACAGAATATAGAATGTAGACTACGGAATGCAGAATATAGGATATAGTGTATAGAATGATGAACACAAATTATAGGATATAGAATAGAGAATATAGAACTCAGAATTAAGAACATGGAATGTAGAACACAGAATTAAGAATATAGAATATAGAATACTGAATATAGAATTTAGAATATAGAATTTAGAACACAGAATATAGAATATAGAATACAGACTATAGAACACAATATTTTGAACATGGAATGCACAAGACAGAATTTAGAATATAGAATACGGAATACTGAATATAGAGTATGAATATACAATATAGAACACAGAATTTAGAATATAGAATACAGAATAATTAATATCGAATTTAGAATATAGAATGAAGAACACAGAATATGGAATGTAGAATACAGAATGCAGAATATTGGATACAGAATATAGAATGTAGAACACAGAATTTAGAATATAGGGTTTAGAATACTGAATGTAGAATTAAGAATATAGAATGTAGAACACAGTATATAGAAAATAGAATACAGAATATAGAACACAAAATTTAGAACATGGAATGCACAACACAGAATTTAGAATATAGAATACCGAATACTGAATATAGAATATGAATATAGAATGTAGAACACAGAATTTAGAATACAGAATAAAGAATACTAAATATAGAATTTCGAATATAGAATGTAGAACACAGAATATAGAATATAGAATATGGAATGCAGAATATAGAATACAGAATATAGAATGTTGAACACAGAATATAGAATATACAATAGAGTATATGGAAACCAAAATTTAGAACATGGAATGCAGAATACAGATTTTAGAATATAGAATACAGATTACTGAATATAGAATTTAGAATATAGAATGTAGAACACATAATATAGAATATAGAATACAGAATATAGAACAAAAAATTTAGAAGATGGAATGCACAACACAGAATTTAGAATATAGAATACCGAATACTGAATATAGAATATTAATATACAATGTAGAACACAGAATTTAGAATATACAATACAAAATACTTAATATAGGATTTAGAATATAGAATGTAGAACACGGACTATAGAATATAGAATATAAAATGCAGAATATAGTATACAGAATATAGAATATAGAACACAGAAAACAGAATATAAAATAGAGTATATGGAACAAAAATTTAGAACGTGGAATGCAGAACACAGAATTTAGAAAATAGAATACAGAATACTGAATATAGAATTTAGAACACAGAATATGGAATGTACGATACGGAATGCAGAATATTGTATACAGAATATACAATGTAGAACACAGAATTTAGAATATGGAAAGCAGAATATGGAACACGGAATTTAGAAGAAGAATGCAGAACACAGAATTTAGAATATAGAACACAGAATACTGAATATTGAATTTAGAATATAGAAAGTAGAACACAGATTTTAGTGTATAGAATACAGAATACTGAATATAGAATTTAGAATATAGAATGTAGAACACAGTATTTAGATATAGAGAATAGAATACTGAATATAGAATTTAGAATATAGAATGTAGAACACAGAATATAGAATATGGAAAACAGAATACAAAACCCAGAATTGAGAAAATGGAATGAAGTACAGAGAATTTAGAATATAGAAAACAGAATACTGAATATAGAATTTCAAATATAGAATGTTGAACAAAGAATTTGGAATATAGAATAAAGAATACTGAATATTGAATTTAGAATATATAATATAGAAAACAGTATATAGAATATAGATTAGAGAATATAGAACCCAGAATTTAGAACATGGAATGCAGAACACAGAATTTAGAATATAGAATACAGAATACTGTACATAGAATATAGAGTACAGAATGTAGAACACAGAATATAGAATATAGGCTACAGAAAACAGAATATAGAATATAGAGTATAGAATGATGAACACAAATTTTAGAATATACAATAGAGAATATAGAACCCAGAATTAAGAACATGTAATGTAGAACACAGAATGTAGTATATAGAATACATAATACTGAATTTCGAATTTAGAATATGGAATGTAGAACAAGGAATATGGAATGTAGAAAACGGAATGCAGAATATTGAATATAGTATATAGAATGTAGTATACACAATTTAGAATATAGAGTATAGAATACTGATTATAGAATTTAGAATAGAGAATGTAGAACACATAATATAGAACATAGAATACAGAATATAGAACAAAAATTTAGAAGATGGAATGCACAACAGAGAATTTAGACTATAGTATACCGAATACTGAAAATAGAAAATGTATATAAAATGTACAACACAGAATTTAGAATACAGAATACAGAATACTGTATATAGAATTTAGAATATACAATGTAGAACACAGAATATGAAATATAGAATACGGAATTCAGAATATAGAATACAGAATATAGAACACAAAAATTAGAAAATGGAATGCACAACACAGAATTTAGAATATAGAATAACGAATACTAAATATAGAATATGAATATACAATGTTGAACACAGAATTTAGAATGTTGAATAAAGAATACTGAATATAGAATTTAGAATATAGAATGTTGAACACAGTATAGAATATAGAATACGGAATACTGAATATAGAATTTAGAATATAGAATGTAGAACACAGAATATAGAATATAGAAGATAGAATGCAGAATATAGAATACAGAATATAGAATGTAGAACACACAATATAGAATATAGAATAGAGAATATGGAAAACAAAATTTAGAACATGGAATGCAGAATACAGAATTTAGAATATACAATACAGAACACTGAATATAGAATTTAGAACACAGAATATGGAATGGAGAATACGGAATGCAGAATATTGTATACAGAATATACAATGTAGAACACAGAATTTAGAATATGGAAAGCAGAATGTAGAACAAGGAATTTAGAACATGCAATGCAGAACACAGAATTTAGAATATAAAATACAGATTACTGAATAGCGAATTTAGAATATAGAAAGTAGAACACAGAATTTAATATATAGAATACAGAATACTAAATATAGAATTTAGAATATAGAATGTAGAACACAGAATTAAGAATATAGAGTATAGAATACTGAATATAGAATTTAGAATATAGAATGTAGAACATAGTATATAGAATATAGAATAAAGAATATAGAACCCAAAATTTACAACATCGAATGCAGAATGCAGAATTTAGAATACAGAATACCGAATACAAATATAGAGTATGAATATGCAATTTAGAACAAAGAATTTAGAATATAGAATACAGAATACTGAATATAGAATTTAGAATATACAATGTATAACAAAGAATATAGAATATAGAATACGAAATGCAGAATATAGAATACAGAATATAGAATATAGAACACAGAATATAGAATACGGAAAACAGAATTCAAAACCCAGATTTGAGAAAATGGAATGAAGAACCGAGAATTTAGAATATAGAAAACAGAATACTGAATATAGAATTTCAAATATAGAATGTTGAACACAGAATATAGAATATAGAATAAAGAATAATGAATATTGAATTTAGAATATAAAATGTAGAACACAGTATATAGAATATAGAATAGAATATATAGAACCCAGAATTTAGAACGTGGAATGCAGAACACAGAATTTAGAATATAGAATACAGAATACTGAATATAGAATATAGAGTATAGAATGTAGAACACAGAATATAGTATATAGACTACGGAATGCAGAATATAGAATATAGAGTATAGAATGATGAACACAAATTTTAGAATATACAATAGAGAATATAGAACACAGAATTAAGAACTTGGAATGTAGAACACAGAATATAGTATATAGAATACATAATACAGAATTTCGAATTTAGAGTATAGAATGTAGAACACAGAATATGGAATGTAGAATACGGAATGCAGAACACTGAATACAGAATATAGAATGTAAAACAAGAATTTAGAATATGGAAAAAAGAATGTAGAAACCAGAATTTAGAACATGGATTGCAGAACACAGAATTTAGAATATAGAATACAGATTACTGAATATAGAGTTTAGAATAGAGAATGTAGTACACAGAATTTAGAATATAGAGTATAGAATACTGAATATAGAATTTAGAATATAGAATGTAGAACACATAATAAAGAATATAGAATACAGAATATAGAACAAAAAATTTAGAAGATGGAATGCACAACACAGAATTTAGAATATAGGATACCGAATACTGAATATAGAATATTAATATACAATTTAGAACACAGAATTTAGTATATAAAATACAGAATATTTAATATAGGATTTAGAATATAGAATGTAGAACACGGACTATAGAATATAGAATATGGAATGCAGAATATAGAATACAGAATATAGAATGTAGAACACAGAATACAGAATATAGAATAGAGTATATTGAACAAAAATTTAGAACGTGGAATGCAGAACACAGAATTTAGAATACAGAATACAGAATACTGAATATAGAATTTAAAACAAAGAATATGGAATGTAGGATACGGAATGCAGAATATTGCATACAGAACATACAATGTAGAACACAGAATTTAGAGTATGGAAAGCAGAATATGGAACACGGAATTTAGAAGAAAAATGCAGAACACAGAATTTAGAATATAGAATACAGATTACTGAATATTTAATTTAGAATATAGAAAGTAGAACACAGAATTTAGTGTATAGAATACAGAATACTGAATATAGAATTTAGAATATAGAATGTAGAACACAGAATTTAGAATATATACTATAGAATACTGAATATAGGATTTAAAATATAGAATGTAGAACACAGAATTTAGAATATAGAATAAAGGATATAGAACACAAAATTTAGAACTTGGAATTCAGAACAGAGAATTTAGAATATAGAATACCGAATACAAATATAGAATATGAGTATGCAATGTAGAACACCGAATTTAGAATGTAGAATACAGAATACGGAATATAGTATTTAGAATATACAAGTAGAACACAGAATATAGAATATAGAATATGGAATGCAGTATATAGAATACAGAATATAGAATATAGAACACAGAATATAGAATATGGAAAACAGAATACAAAACCCAGAATTGAGAACATGGAATGAAGTACAGAGAATTTAGAATATAGAAAATAGAATACTGAATATAGAATTTCAAATATAGAATGTTGAACAAAGTATTTAGGGTATAGAATAAAGAATACTGAATACTGAATTTAGAATATAGAATGTAGAACACAGTATATAGAATACAGATTAGAAAATATAGAACCCAGAATTTAAAACATGGAATGCAGAACACAGAATTTAGAATATAGAATACAGAATACTGAATATAGAATATAGAGTATAGAATGTAGAACACAGAATATAGTATATAGAATACGGAATGTAGAATATTGAATATAGAGTATAGAATGATGAACACAAATTTTAGAATATACAATAGAGAATATAGAACCCAGAATTAAGAACATGAAATGTAGAACACAGAATGTAGTATATAGAATACATAGTACTGAATTTCGAATTTAGAGTATAGAATGTAGAACACAGAATATGGAATGTAGAATACGGAATGCAGAATATTGAATACAGAATATAGAATTTAGAACACAGTATATAGAATATAGATTAGAGAAAATAGAAACCAGAATTTAGAACATGGATTGCAGAACACAAAATTTAAAATATATAATACAGAATATTTCTGTACAATTAAGAATATAAAATGTAGAACACAGAATATAGAATGTAGACTACGGAATGCAGAATATAGGATATAGTATATAGAATGATGAACACAAATTATAGGATATAGAATACAGAATATAGAACTCAGAATTAAGAATATGGAATGTAGAACACAGAATTAAGAATATAGAATATAGAATACTGAATATAGAATTTAGAATATAGAATGTAGAATACAGAATATAGAACACAATATTTAGAACATGGAATGCACAAGACAGAATTTAGAATTTAGAATACGGAATACTGAATATAGAGTATGAATATACAATATAGAACACAGAATTTAGAATATAGAATACAGAATAATTAATATCGAATTTAGAATATAGAATGAAAAACACAGAATATGGAATGTAGAATACGGAATGCAGAATATTGGATACAGTATATAGAATGTAGAACACAGAATTTAGAATATAGAGTTTAGAATTCTGAATGTAGAATTAAGAATATAGAATGTAGAACACAGTATATAGAATATGGAATATGGAATGCAGAATATAGAATACAGAATATAGAATGTTGAACACAGAATATAGAATATAGAATAGAGTATATGGAAATCAAAATTTAGAATATGGAATGCAGAATACAGAATTTAGAATATAGAATACAGATTACTGAATATAGAATTTAGAATATAGAATGTAGAACACATAATATAGAATATAGAATACAGAATATAGAACAAAAAATTTAGAAGATGGAATGCACAACACAGAATTTAGAATATAGAATACCGAATGCTGAATATAGAATATTAATATACAATGTAGAACACAGAATTTAGAATATACAATGCAAAATACTTAATATAGAATTTAGAATATAGAATGTAGAACACGGACTATAGAATATAGAATATGGAATGCAGAATATAGAATACAGAATATAGAATGTAGAACACAGAATACAGAATATAGAATAGAGTATATGAAATAAAAATTTAGAACGTGGAATGCAGAACACAGAATTTAGTAAATAGAATACAGAATATTGAATAGAGAATTTAGAACACAGAATATGGAATGTACGATACGGAATGCAGAATATTGTATACAGAATATAAAATGTAGAACACAGAATTTAGAATATGGAAAGCAGAATATGGAACACGGAATTTAGAAGAAGAATGCAGAACACAGAATTTAGAATATAGAATACAGATTACTGAATATTGAATTTAGAATATAGAAAGTAGAACACAGAATTTAGTGTATAGAATACAGAATACTGAATATAGAATTTAGAATATAGAATGTAGAACACAGTATTTAGATATAGAGTATAGAATACTGAATATAGAATTTAGAATATAGAATGTAGAACACAGAATTTAGAATATAGAATAAAGAATATAGAACACAAAATTTAGAACATGGAATTCAGAACAGAGAATTTAGAATATAGAATACCGAATACAAATATAGAATATGAATATGCAATGTAGAACACAGAATTTAGAATATAGAATACAGAATACTAAATATAGAATTTTGAATATAGAATGTAGAACACAGAATTTAGAATATAGAGTATAGAATACTGAATATAGAATTTAGAATATAGAATGAAGAACACAGAATATAGAATATAGAATACAGAATATAGAACACAATATTTAGAACATGGTATGCACAAGACAGAATTTAGAATATAGAATACGGAATACTGAATATAGAGTATGAATATACAATATAGAACACAGAATTTAGAATATAGAATACAGAATAATTAATATCGAATTTAGAATATAGAATGAAGAACACAGAATATGGAATGTAGAATACAGAATGCAGAATATTGGATACAGAATATAGAATGTAGAACACAGAATTTAGAATAAAGAGTTTAGAATACTGAATGTAGAATTAAGAATATAGAATGCAGAACACAGTATATAGAAAATAGAATACAGAATATAGAACACAAAATTTAGAACATGGAATGCACAACACAGAATTTAGAATATAGGATACCGAATACTGAATATAGAATATGAATATAAAATGTAGAACACAGAATTTAGAATACAGAATAAAGAATACTAAATATAGAATTTCGAATATAGAATGTAGAACACATAATGTAGAATATAGAATACAGAATATAAAACAAAAAAATTAGAAGATGGAATGCACAACACAGAATATAGAATATAGAATACCGAATACTGAATATAGAATACTAATATACAATGTAGAACACAGAATTTAGAATATACAATACAAAATACATAATATAGGATTTAGAATATAGAATGTAGAACACAGACTTTAGAATATAGAATATGGAATGCAGAATATAGTATATAGGATATAGAATGTAGAACACAGAATACAGAATATAGAATAGAGTATATGGAACAAAAATTTAGAACGTGGAATGCAGAACACAGAATTTAGAAAATAGAATACAGAATACTGAATATAGAATTTAGAACACAGTATATGGAATGCACGATACGGAATGCAGAATATTGTATACAGAATATACAATGTAGAACACAGAATTTAGAATATGGAAAGCAGAATATGGAACACGGAATTTAGAAGAAGAATGCAGAACACAGAATTTAGAATATAGAATACAGATTACTGAATATTGAATTTAGAATATAGAAAATAGAACACAGTATTTAGATATAGAGTATAGAATATTGAATATAGAATTTAGAATATAGAATGTAGAACACAGAATATAGAATATGGAAAACAGAATACAAAACCCAGAATTGAGAACATGGAATGAAGTACAGAGAATTTAGAATATAGAAAACAGAATACTGAATATAGAATTTCAAATATAGAATGTTGAACAAAGAATTTAGAATATAGAATAAAGAATACTGAATATTGAATTTAGAATATATAATGTAGAAAACAGTATATAGAATATAGATTAGAGAATATAGAACCCAGAATTTAGAACATGGAATGCAGAACACAGAATTTAGAATATAGAATACAGAATACTGTACATAGAATATAGAGTATAGAATGTAGAACACAGAATATAGAATATAGGCTACAGAATGCAGAATAAAGAATATAGAGTATATAATGTTGAACACAAATTTTAGAATATACAATAGAGAATATAGAACCCAGAATTAAGAACATGTAATGTAGAACACAGAATGTAGTATATAGAATACATAATACTGAATTTCGAATTTAGAATATGGAATGTAGAACAAGGAATATGGAATGTAGAAAACGGAATGCAGAATAATGAATACAGTATATAGAATGTAGTATACACAATTTAGAATATAGAGTATAGAATACTGATTATAGAATTTAGAATAGACAATGTAGAACACATAATATAGAACATAGAATACAGAATATAGAACAAAAATTTAGAAGATGGAATGCACAACACAGAATTTAGACTATAGTATACCGAATACAGAATATAGAAAATGTATATAAAATGTACAACACAGAATTTAGAATACAGAATACAGAATACTGAATATAGAATTTAGAATATACAATGTAGAACACAGAATATGAAATATAGAATACGGAATTCAGAATATAGAATACAGAATATAGAACACAAAAATTAGAAAATGGAATGCACAACACAGAATTTAGAATATAGAATAACGAATACTAAATATAGAATATGAATATACAATGTTGAACACAGAATTTAGAATATAGAATAAAGAATACTGAATATAGAATTTAGAATATAGAATGTTGAACACAGTATAGAATATAGAATACGGAATACTGAATATAGAATTTAGAATATAGAATGTAGAACACAGAATATAGAATATAGTATATAGAATGCAGAATATAGAATACAGAATATAGAATGAAGAACACAGAATATAGAATATAGAATAGAGAATATGGAAAACAAAATTTAGAACATGGAATGCAGAATACAGAATTTAGAATATACAATACAGAACACTGAATATAGAATTTAGAATATAGAATTTAGAACACAGAATATGGAATGGAGAATACGGAATGCAGAATATTGTATACAGAATATACAATGTAGAACACAGAATTTAGAATATGGAAAGCAGAATGTAGAACAAGGAATTTAGAACATGCAATGCAGAACACAGAATTTAGAATATAAAATACAGATTACTGAATAACGAATTTAGAATATAGAAAGTAGAACACAGAATTTAATATATAGAATACAGAATACTAAATATAGAATTTAGAATATAGAATATAGAACACAGAATTTAGAATATAGAGTATAGAATACTTAATATAGAATTTAGAATATAGAATGTACAACATAGTATATAGAATATAGAATAAAGAATATAGAACCCAAAATTTAGAACATCGAATGCAGAACGCAGAATTTAGAATATAGAATACCGAATACAAATATAGAATATGAATATGCAATTTAGAACACAGAATTTAGAATATAGAATACAGAATACTGAATATAGAATTTAGAATATACAATGTAAAACAAAGAATATAGAATATAGAATACGGAATGCAGAATATAGAATACAGAATATAGAATATAGAACACAGAATATAGAATACGGAAAACAGAATTCAAAACCCAGAATTGAGAAAATGGAATGAAGAACCGAGAATTTAGAATATAGAAAACAGAATACTGAATATAGAATTTCAAATATAGAATGTTGAACACAGAATATAGAATATAGAAAAAAGAATAATGAATATTGAATTTAGAATATAAAATGTAGAACACAGTATATAGAATATAGATTAGAGAATATAGAACCCAGAATTTAGAACGTGGAATGCAGAACACAGAATTTAGAATATAGAATACAGAATACTGAATATAGAATATAGAGTATAGAATGTAGAACACAGAATATAGTATATAGACTACGGAATGCAGAATATAGAATATAGAGTATAGAATGATGAACACAAATTTTAGAATATACAATAGAGAATAAAGAACCCAGAATTAAGAACATGGAATGTAGAACACAGAATATAGTATATAGAATACATAATACAGAATTTCAAATTTAGAGTATAGAATGTAGAACACAGAATATGGAATGTAGGATACGGAATGCAGAATACTGAATACAGAATATAGAATGTAAAACAAGAATTTAGAATATGGGAAAAAGAATGTAGAAACCAGAATTTAGAACATGGATTGCAGAACACAGAATTTAGAATATAGAATACAGATTACTGAATATAGAGTTTAGAATAGAGAATGTAGTACACAGAATTTAGAATATAGAGTATAGAATACTGAATATAGAATTTAGAATATAGAATGTAGAACACATAATAAAGAATATAGAATACAGAATATAGAAGAAAAAATTTAGAAGATGGAATGCACAACACAGAATTTAGAATATAGAATACCGAATACTGAATATAGAATATTAATATACAATGTAGAACACAGAATTTAGTATAAACAATACAGAATACTTAATATAGGATTTAGAATATAGAATGTAGAACACGGACTATAGAATATAGAATATGGAATGCAGAATATAGAATACAGAATATAGAATGTAGAACACAGAATAAAGAATATAGAATAGAGTATATGGAACAAAAATATAGAACGTGGAATGCAGAACACAGAATTTAGAATACAGAAAACAGAATACTGAATATAGAATTTAGAACACAGAATATGGAATGTAGGATACGGAATGCAGAATATTGCATACAGAATATACAATGTAGAACACAGAATTTAGAATATGGAAAGCAGAATATGGAACACGGAATTTAGAAGAAAATGCAGAACACAGAATTTAGAATATAGAATACAGATTACTGAATATTGAATTTAGAATATAGAAAGTAGAACACAGAATTTAGTGTATAGAATACAGAATAATGAATATAGAATTTAGAATATAGAATGTAGAACACAGAATTTAGAATATAGAGTATAGAATACTGAATATAGGATTTAGAATATAGAATGTAGAACACAGAATTTAGAATATAGAATAAAGAATATAGAACACAAAATTTAGAACTTGGAATTCAGAACAGAGAATTTAGAATATAGAATAGCGAATACAAATATAGAATATGAGTATGCAATGTAGAACACCGAATTTAGAATGTAGAATACAGAATACGGAATATAGTATTTAGAATATACAAGTAGAACACAGAATATAGAATATAGAATACGGAATGCAGTATATAGAATACAGAATATAGAATATAGAACACAGAATATAGAATATGGAAAAAAGAATACAAAACCCAGAATTGAGAACATGGAATGAAGTACAGAGAATTTAGAATATAGAAAACAGAGAACTGAATATAGAATTTCAAATATAGAATGTTGAACAAAGAATTTAGGGTATAGAATAAAGAATACTGAATATTGAATTTAGAATATAGAATGTAGAACACAGTATATAGAATATAGATTAGAAAATATAGAACCCAGAATTTAGAACATGGAATGCAGAACACAGAATTTAGAATATAGAATACAGAATACTGAATATAGAATATAGAGTATAGAATGTAGAACACAGAATATAGTATATTGACTACGGAATGCAGAATAGAGAATATAGAGCATAGAATGATGAACACAAATTTTAGAATATACAATAGAGAATATAGAACCCAGAATTAAGAACATGAAATGTAGAACACAGAATGTAGTATATAGAATACATAATACTGAATTTCGAAATTAGAGTATAGAATGTAGAACACAGAATATGGAATGTAGAATACGGAATGCAGAATATTGAATACAGAATATAGAATTTAGAACACAGTATATAGAATATAGATTAGAGAAAATAGAAACCAGAATTTAGAACATGGAATGCAGAACACAGAATTAAGAATATAGAATACAGAATATTTCTGTACAATTTAGCATATAAAATGTAGAACACAGAATATAGAATGTAGACTACGGAATGCAGAATATAGGATATAGTGTATAGAATGATGAACACAAATTATAGGATATAGAATAGAGAATATAGAACTCAGAATTAAGAACATGGAATGTAGAACACAGAATTAAGAATATAGAATATAGAATACTGAATATAGATTTTAGAATATAGAATGTAGAACACAGAATATAGAATATAGAATACAGACTATAGAACACAATATTTTGAACATGGAATGCACAAGACAGAATTTAGAATATAGAATACGGAATACTGAATATAGAGTATGAATATACAATATAGAACACAGAATTTAGAATATAGAATACAGAATAATTAATATCGAATTTAGAATATAGAATGAAGAACACAGAATATGGAATGTAGAATACAGAATGCAGAATATTGGATACAGAATATAGAATGTAGAACACAGAATTTAGAATATAGGGTTTAGAATACTGAATGTAGAATTAAGAATATAGAATGTAGAACACAGTATATAGAAAATAGAATACAGAATATAGAACACAAAATTTAGAACATGGAATGCACAACACAGAATTTAGAATATAGAATACCGAATACTGAATATAGAATATGAATATAGAATGTAGAACACAGAATTTAGAATACAGAATAAAGAATACTAAATATAGAATTTCGAATATAGAATGTAGAACACAGAATATAGAATATAGAATATGGAATGCAGAATATAGAATACAGAATATAGAATGTTGAACACAGAATATAGAATATACAATAGAGTATATGGAAACCAAAATTTAGAACATGGAATGCAGAATACAGATTTTAGAATATAGAATACAGATTACTGAATATAGAATTTAGAATATAGAATGTAGAACACATAATATAGAATATAGAATACAGAATATAGAACAAAAAATTTAGAAGATGGAATGCACAACACAGAATTTAGAATATAGAATACCGAATACTGAATATAGAATATTAATATACAATGTAGAACACAGAATTTAGAATATACAATACAAAATACTTAATATAGGATTTAGAATATAGAATGTAGAACACGGACTATAGAATATAGAATATAAAATGCAGAATATAGTATACAGAATATAGAATATAGAACACAGAAAACAGAATATAAAATAGAGTATATGGAACAAAAATTTAGAACGTGGAATGCAGAACACAGAATTTAGAAAATAGAATACAGAATACTGAATATAGAATTTAGAACACAGAATATGGAATGTACGATACGGAATGCAGAATATTGTATACAGAATATACAATGTAGAACACAGAATTTAGAATATGGAAAGCAGAATATGGAACACGGAATTTAGAAGAAGAATGCAGAACACAGAATTTAGAATATAGAACAGAGAATACTGAATATTGAATTTAGAATATAGAAAGTAGAACACAGATTTTAGTGTATAGAATACAGAATACTGAATATAGAATTTAGAATATAGAATGTAGAACACAGTATTTAGATATAGAGTATAGAATACTGAATATAGAATTTAGAATATAGAATGTAGAACACAGAATATAGAATATGGAAAACAGAATACAAAACCCAGAATTGAGAAAATGGAATGAAGTACAGAGAATTTAGAATATAGAAAACAGAATACTGAAAATAGAATTTCAAATATAGAATGTTGAACAAAGAATTTGGAATATAGAATAAAGAATACTGAATATTGAATTTAGAATATATAATATAGAAAACAGTATATAGAATATAGATTAGAGAATATAGAACCCAGAATTTAGAACATGGAATGCAGAACACAGAATTTAGAATATAGAATACAGAATACTGTACATAGAATATAGAGTACAGAATGTAGAACACAGAATATAGAATATAGGCTACAGAAAACAGAATATAGAATATAGAGTATAGAATGATGAACACAAATTTTAGAATATACAATAGAGAATATAGAACCCAGAATTAAGAACATGTAATGTAGAACACAGAATGTAGTATATAGAATACATAATACTGAATTTCGAATTTAGAATATGGAATGTAGAACAAGGAATATGGAATGTAGAAAACGGAATGCAGAATATTGAATATAGTATATAGAATGTAGTATACACAATTTAGAATATAGAGTATAGAATACTGATTATAGAATTTAGAATAGAGAATGTAGAACACATAATATAGAACATAGAATACAGAATATAGAACAAAAATTTAGAAGATGGAATGCACAACAGAGAATTTAGACTATAGTATACCGAATACTGAAAATAGAAAATGTATATAAAATGTACAACACAGAATTTAGAATACAGAATACAGAATACTGTATATAGAATTTAGAATATACAATGTAGAACACAGAATATGAAATATAGAATACGGAATTCAGAATATAGAATACAGAATATAGAACACAAAAATTAGAAAATGGAATGCACAACACAGAATTTAGAATATAGAATAACGAATACTAAATATAGAATATGAATATACAATGTTGAACACAGAATTTAGAATATTGAATAAAGAATACTGAATATAGAATTTAGAATATAGAATGTTGAACACAGTATAGAATATAGAATACGGAATACTGAATATAGAATTTAGAATATAGAATGTAGAACACAGAATATAGAATATAGAAGATAGAATGCAGAATATAGAATACAGAATATAGAATGTAGAACACACAATATAGAATATAGAATAGAGAATATGGAAAACAAAATTTAGAACATGGAATGCAGAATACAGAATTTAGAATATACAATACAGAACACTGAATATAGAATTTAGAACACAGAATATGGAATGGAGAATACGGAATGCAGAATATTGTATACAGAATATACAATGTAGAACACAGAATTTAGAATATGGAAAGCAGAATGTAGAACAAGGAATTTAGAACATGCAATGCAGAACACAGAATTTAGAATATAAAATACAGATTACTGAATAGCGAATTTAGAATATAGAAAGTAGAACACAGAATTTAATATATAGAATACAGAATACTAAATATAGAATTTAGAATATAGAATGTAGAACACAGAATTAAGAATATAGAGTATAGAATACTGAATATAGAATTTAGAATATAGAATGTAGAACATAGTATATAGAATATAGAATAAAGAATATAGAACCCAAAATTTACAACATCGAATGCAGAATGCAGAATTTAGAATACAGAATACCGAATACAAATATAGAGTATGAATATGCAATTTAGAACAAAGAATTTAGAATATAGAATACAGAATACTGAATATAGAATTTAGAATATACAATGTATAACAAAGAATATAGAATATAGAATACGAAATGCAGAATATAGAATACAGAATATAGAATATAGAACACAGAATATAGAATACGGAAAACAGAATTCAAAACCCAGATTTGAGAAAATGGAATGAAGAACCGAGAATTTAGAATATAGAAAACAGAATACTGAATATAGAATTTCAAATATAGAATGATGAACACAGAATATAGAATATAGAATAAAGAATAATGAATATTGAATTTAGAATATAAAATGTAGAACACAGTATATAGAATATAGACTAGAATATATAGAACCCAGAATTTAGAACGTGGAATGCAGAACACAGAATTTAGAATATAGAATACAGAATACTGAATATAGAATATAGAGTATAGAATGTAGAACACAGAATATAGTATATAGACTACGGAATGCAGAATATAGAATATAGAGTATAGAATGATGAACACAAATTTTAGAATATACAATAGAGAATATAGAACACAGAATTAAGAACTTGGAATGTAGAACACAGAATGTAGTATATAGAATACATAATACAGAATTTCGAATTTAGAGTATAGAATGTAGAACACAGAATATGGAATGTAGAATACGGAATGCAGAATACTGAATACAGAATATAGAATGTAAAACAAGAATTTAGAATATGGAAAAAAGAATGTAGAAACCAGAATTTAGAACATGGATTGCAGAACACAGAATTTAGAATATAGAATACAGATTACTGAATATAGAGTTTAGAATAGAGAATGTAGTACACAGAATTTAGAATATAGAGTATAGAATACTGAATATAGAATTTAGAATATAGAATGTAGAACACATAATAAAGAATATAGAATACAGAATATAGAACAAAAAATTTAGAAGATGGAATGCACAACACAGAATTTAGAATATAGGATACCGAATACTGAATATAGAATATTAATATACAATTTAGAACACAGAATTTAGTATATACAATACAGAATATTTAATATAGGATTTAGAATATAGAATGTAGAACACGGACTATAGAATATAGAATATGGAATGCAGAATATAGAATACAGAATATAGAATGTAGAACACAGAATACAGAATATAGAATAGAGTATATTGAACAAAAATTTAGAACGTGGAATGCAGAACACAGAATTTAGAATACAGAATACAGAATACTGAATATAGAATTTAGAACAAAGAATATGGAATGTAGGATACGGAATGCAGAATATTGCATACAGAACATACAATGTAGAACACAGAATTTAGAGTATGGAAAGCAGAATATGGAACACGGAATTTAGAAGAAAAATGCAGAACACAGAATTTAGAATATAGAATACAGATTACTGAATATTTAATTTAGAATATAGAAAGTAGAACACAGAATTTAGTGTATAGAATACAGAATACTGAATATAGAATTTAGAATATAGAATGTAGAACACAGAATTTAGAATATATACTATAGAATACTGAATATAGGATTTAAAATATAGAATGTAGAACACAGAATTTAGAATATAGAATAAAGGATATAGAACACAAAATTTAGAACTTGGAATTCAGAACAGAGAATTTAGAATATAGAATACCGAATACAAATATAGAATATGAGTATGCAATGTAGAACACCGAATTTAGAATGTAGAATACAGAATACGGAATATAGTATTTAGAATATACAAGTAGAACACAGAATATAGAATATAGAATATGGAATGCAGTATATAGAATACAGAATATAGAATATAGAACACAGAATATAGAATATGGAAAACAGAATACAAAACCCAGAATTGAGAACATGGAATGAAGTACAGAGAATTTAGAATATAGAAAATAGAATACTGAATATAGAATTTCAAATATAGAATGTTGAACAAAGTATTTAGGGTATAGAATAAAGAATACTGAATACTGAATTTAGAATATAGAATGTAGAACACAGTATATAGAATACAGATTAGAAAATATAGAACCCAGAATTTAAAACATGGAATGCAGAACACAGAATTTAGAATATAGAATACAGAATACTGAATATAGAATATAGAGTATAGAATGTAGAACACAGAATATAGTATATAGACTACGGAATGTAGAATATTGAATATAGAGTATAGAATGATGAACACAAATTTTAGAATATACAATAGAGAATATAGAACCCAGAATTAAGAACATGAAATGTAGAACACAGAATGTAGTATATAGAATACATAGTACTGAATTTCGAATTTAGAGTATAGAATGTAGAACACAGAATATGGAATGTAGAATACGGAATGCAGAATATTGAATACAGAATATAGAATTTAGAACACAGTATATAGAATATAGATTAGAGAAAATAGAAACCAGAATTTAGAACATGGATTGCAGAACACAAAATTTAAAATATATAATACAGAATATTTCTGTACAATTAAGAATATAAAATGTAGAACACAGAATATAGAATGTAGACTACGGAATGCAGAATATAGGATATAGTATATAGAATGATGAACACAAATTATAGGATATAGAATACAGAATATAGAACTCAGAATTAAGAATATGGAATGTAGAACACAGAATTAAGAATATAGAATATAGAATACTGAATATAGAATTTAGAATATAGAATGTAGAATACAGAATATAGAACACAATATTTAGAACATGGAATGCACAAGACAGAATTTAGAATTTAGAATACGGAATACTGAATATAGAGTATGAATATACAATATAGAACACAGAATTTAGAATATAGAATACAGAATAATTAATATCGAATTTAGAATATAGAATGAAAAACACAGAATATGGAATGTAGAATACGGAATGCAGAATATTGGATACAGTATATAGAATGTAGAACACAGAATTTAGAATATAGAGTTTAGAATTCTGAATGTAGAATTAAGAATATAGAATGTAGAACACAGTATATAGAATATAGAATATGGAATGCAGAATATAGAATACAGAATATAGAATGTTGAACACAGAATATAGAATATAGAATAGAGTATATGGAAATCAAAATTTAGAATATGGAATGCAGAATACAGAATTTAGAATATAGAATACAGATTACTGAATATAGAATTTAGAATATAGAATGTAGAACACATAATATAGAATATAGAATACAGAATATAGAACAAAAAATTTAGAAGATGGAATGCACAACACAGAATTTAGAATATAGAATACCGAATGCTGAATATAGAATATTAATATACAATGTAGAACACAGAATTTAGAATATACAATACAAAATACTTAATATAGAATTTGGAATATAGAATGTAGAACACGGACTATAGAATATAGAATATGGAATGCAGAATATAGAATACAGAATATAGAATGTAGAACACAGAATACAGAATATAGAATAGAGTATATGAAATAAAAATTTAGAACGTGGAATGCAGAACACAGAATTTAGTAAATAGAATACAGAATACTGAATAGAGAATTTAGAACACAGAATATGGAATGTACGATACGGAATGCAGAATATTGTATACAGAATATAAAATGTAGAACACAGAATTTAGAATATGGAAAGCAGAATATGGAACACGGAATTTAGAAGAAGAATGCAGAACACAGAATTTAGAATATAGAATACAGATTACTGAATATTGAATTTAGAATATAGAAAGTAGAACACAGAATTTAGTGTATAGAATACAGAATACTGAATATAGAATTTAGAATATAGAATGTAGAACACAGTATTTAGATATAGAGTATAGAATACTGAATATAGAATTTAGAATATAGAATGTAGAACACAGAATTTAGAATATAGAATAAAGGATATAGAACACAAAATTTAGAACTTGGAATTCAGAACAGAGAATTTAGAATATAGAATACCGAATACAAATATAGAATATGAGTATGCAATGTAGAACACCGAATTTAGAATGTAGAATACAGAATACGGAATATAGTATTTAGAATATACAAGTAGAACACAGAATATAGAATATAGAATACGGAATGCAGTATATAGAATACAGAATATAGAATATAGAACACAGAATATAGAATATGGAAAACAGAATACAAAACCCAGAATTGAGAACATGGAATGAAGTACAGAGAATTTAGAATATAGAAAACAGAATACTGAATATAGAATTTCAAATATAGAATGTTGAACAAAGTATTTAGGGTATAGAATAAAGAATACTGAATACTGAATTTAGAATATAGAATGTAGAACACAGTATATAGAATACAGATTAGAAAATATAGAACCCAGAATTTAAAACATGGAATGCAGAACACAGAATTTAGAATATAGAATACAGAATACTGAATATAGAATATAGAGTATAGAATGTAGAACACAGAATATAGTATATAGACTACGGAATGCAGAATATTGAATATAGAGTATAGAATGATGAACACAAATTTTAGAATATACAATAGAGAATATAGAACCCAGAATTAAGAACATGAAATGTAGAACACAGAATGTAGTATATAGAATACATAATACTGAATTTCGAATTTAGAGTATAGAATGTAGAACACAGAATATGGAATGTAGAATACGGAATGCAGAATATTGAATACAGAATATAGAATTTAGAACACAGTATATAGAATAAAGATTAGAGAAAATAGAAACCAGAATTTAGAACATGGATTGCAGAACACAAAATTTAAAATATAGAATACAGAATATTTCTGTACAATTTAGAATATAAAATGTAGAACACAGAATATAGAATGTAGACTACGGAATGCAGAATATAGGATATAGTATATAGAATGATGAACACAAATTATAGGATATAGAATAGAGAATATAGAACTCAGAATTAAGAACATGGAATGTAGAACACAGAATTAAGAATATAGAATATAGAATACTGAATATAGAATTTAGAATATAGAATGTAGAATACAGAATATAGAACACAATATTTAGAACATGGAATGCACAAGACAGAATTTAGAATATAGAATACGGAATACTGAATATAGAGTATGAATATACAATATAGAACACAGAATTTAGAATATAGAATACAGAATAATTAATATCGAATTTAGAATATAGAATGAAAAACACAGAATATGGAATGTAGAATACGGAATGCAGAATATTGGATACAGAATATAGAATGTAGAACACAGAATTTAGAATATAGAGTTTAGAATACTGAATGTAGAATTAAGAATATAGAATGTAGAACACAGTATATAGAATATAGAATATGGAATGCAGAATATAGAATACAGAATATAGAATGTTGAACACAGAATATAGAATATAGAATAGAGTATATGGAAACCAAAATTTAGAACATGGAATGCAGAATACAGAATTTAGAATATAGAATACAGATTACTGAATATAGAATTTAGAATATAGAATGTAGAACACATAATATAGAATATAGAATACAGAATATAGAACAAAAAATTTAGAAGATGGAATGCACAACACAGAATTTAGAATATAGAATACCGAATGCTGAATATAGAATATTAATATACAATGTAGAACACAGAATTTAGAATATACAATACAAAATACTTAATATAGGATTTAGAATATAGAATGTAGAACACGGACTATAGAATATAGAATATGGAATGCAGAATATAGAATACAGAATATAGAATGTAGAACACAGAATACAGAATATAGAATAGAGTATATGAAACAAAAATTTAGAACGTGGAATGCAGAACACAGAATTTAGTAAATAGAATACAGAATACTGAATATAGAATTTAGAACACAGAATATGGAATGTACGATACGGAATGCAGAATATTGTATACAGAATATAAAATGTAGAACACAGAATTTAGAATATGGAAAGCAGAATATGGAACACGGAATTTAGAAGAAGAATGCAGAACACAGAATTTAGAATATAGAATACAGATTACTGAATATTGAATTTAGAATATAGAAAGTAGAACACAGAATTTAGTGCATAGAATACAGAATACTGAATATAGAATTTAGAATATAGAATGTAGAACACAGTATTTAGATATAGAGTATAGAATACTGAATATAGAATTTAGAATATAGAATGTAGAACACAGAATTTAGAATATAGAATAAAGAATATAGAACACAAAATTTAGAACATGGAATTCAGAACAGAGAATTTAGAATATAGAATACCGAATACAAATATAGAATATGAATATGCAATGTAGAACACAGAATTTAGAATATAGAATACAGAATAATAAATATAGAATTTTGAATATAGAATGTAGAACACAGAATTTAGAATATAGAATACGGAATGCAGTATATAGAATACAGAATATAAAATGTTGAACACAGAATATAGAATATGTAAAACAGAATACAAAACACAGAATTGAGAACATGGAATGAAGTACAGAGAATTTAGAATATAGAAAACAGAATACTCAATATAGAATTTCAAATATAGAATGTTGAACAAAGAATTTAGAATATAGAATAAAGAATACTGAATATTGTATTTAGAATATAAAATGTAGAAAAGAGTATATAGAATATAAATTAGAGAATATAGAACCCAGAATATAGAACATGGAATGCAGAACACAGAATTTAGAATATAGAATACAGAATACTGTACATAGAATATAGAGTATAGAATGTAGAACACAGAATATAGAATATAGGCTACAGAATTCAGAATATAGAATATAGAGTATAGAATGATATACACAAATTTTAGAATATACAATAGGGAATATAGAACCCAGTATTAAGAACATGTAATGTAGAACACAGAATGTAGTATATAGAATACATAATACTGAATTTCGAATTTAGAATATGGAATGTAGAACAAGGAATATGGAATGTAGAAAACGGAATGCAGAATATTGAATACAGAATATAGAATTTACAGCACAGTATATAGAATATAGATTAGAGAAAATAGAAACCAGAATTTAGAACATGGAATGCAGAACACAAAATTTAAAATATAGAATACAGAATATTTCTGTACAATTTAGAATATAAAATGTAGAACACAGAATATAGAATGTAGACTACGGAATGCAGAATATAGGATATAGTATATAGAATGATGAACACAAATTATAGGATATAGAATAGAGAATATAGAACTCAGAATTAAGAACATGGAATGTAGAACACAGAATTAAGAATATAGAATATAGAATACTGAATATAGAATTTAGAATATAGAATGTAGAATACAGAATATAGAACACAATATTTAGAACATGGAATGCACAAGACAGAATTTAGAATATAGAATACGGAATACTGAATATAGAGTATGAATATACAATATAGAACACAGAATTTAGAATATAGAATACAGAATAATTAATATCGAATTTAGAATATAGAATGAAGAACACAGAATATGGAATGTAGAATACAGAATGCAGAATATTGGATACAGAATATAGAATGTAGAACACAGAATTTAGAATATAGAGTTTAGAATACTGAATGTAGAATTAAGAATATAGAATGTAGAACAGAGTATATAGAATATAGAATATGGAATGCAGAATATAGAATACAGAATATAGAATGTTGAACACAGAATATAGAATATAGAATAGAGTATATGGAAACCAAAATTTAGAACATGGAATGCAGAATACAGAATTTAGAATATAGAATACAGATTACTGAATATAGAATTTAGAATATAGAATGTAGAACACATAATACAGAATATAGAATACAGAATATAGAACAAAAAATTTAGAAGACGGAATGCACAACACAGAATTTAGAATATAGAATACCGAATACTGAATATAGAATATTAATATACAATGTAGAACACAGAATTTAGAATATACAATACAAAATACTTAATATAGGATGTAGAATATAGAATGTAGAACACAGACTATAGAATATAGAATATGGAATGCAGAATATAGTATACAGAATATAGAATGTAGAACACAGAATACAGAATATAGAATAGAGTATATGAAACAAAAATTTAGAACGTGGAATGCAGAACACAGAATTTTGAAAATAGAATACAGAATACTGAATATAGAATTTAGAACACAGAATATGGAATGTACGATACGGAATGCAGAATATTGTATACAGAATATACAATGTAGAACACAGAATTTAGAATATGGAAAGCAGAAAATGGAACACGGATTTTAGAAGAAGAATGCAGAACACAGAATTTAGAATATAGAATACAGATTACTGAATATTGAATTTAGAATATAGAAAGTAGAACACAGAATTTAGTGTATAGAATACAGAATACTGAATATAGAATTTAGAATATAGAATGTAGAACACAGTATTTAGATATAGAGTATAGAATACTGAATATAGAATTTAGAATATAGAATGTAGAACACAGAATTTAGAATATAGAATAAAGAATATAGAACACAAAATTTAGAACATGGAAATCAGAACAGAGAATTTAGAATATAGAATACTGAATACAAATATAGAATATGAATATGCAATGTAGAACACAGAATTTAGAATATAGAACCCAGAATACTAAATATAGAATTTTTGAATATAGAATGTAGAACACAGAATTTAGAATATAGAGTATAGAATACTGAATATAGAATTTTGAATATAGAATGTAGAACACAGAATATAGAATATGTAAAACAGAATACAAAACCCAGAATTTAGTAAATGGAATGAAGTACAGAGAATTAAGAATATAGAAAACAGAATACTGAATATAGAATTTCAAATATAGAATGTTGAACAAAGAATTTAGAATATTGAATAAAGAATACTGAATATTGAATTTAGAATATATAATGTAGAACACAGTATATAGAATATAGATTAGAGAATATAGAACCCAGAATTTAGAACATGGAATGCAGAACACAGAATTTAGAATATAGAATACAGAATACTGTACATAGAATATAGAGTATTGAATGTAGAACACAGAATATAGAATATAGGCTACAGAATTCAGAATATAGAATATAGAGTATAGAATGATAAACACAAATTTTAGAATACACAATAGAGAATAAAGAACCCAGTATTAAGAACATGTAATGTAGAACACAGAATGTAGTATATAGAATACATAATACTGAATTTCGAATTTAGAATATGGAATGTAGAACAAGGAATATGGAATGTAGAAAACGGAATGCAGAATATTGAATACAGTATATAGAATGTAGTATACACAATTTAGAATATAGAGTATAGAATACTGATTATAGAATTTAGAATAGACAATGTAGAACACATAATATAGAACATAGACTACAGAATATAGAACAAAAATTTAGAAGATGGAATGCACAACACAGAATTTAGACTATAGTATACAGAATACTGAATATAGAAAATGTAATTAAAATGTACAACACAGAATTTAAAATACAGAATACAGAATACTGAATATAGAATTTAGAATATACAATGTAGAACACAGAATATGAAATATAGAATACGGAATTCAGAATATAGAATACAGAATATAGAACACAAAAATTAGAAAATGGAATGCACAACACAGAATTTAGAATATAGAATAACGAATACTTAATATAGAATATGATATACAACGTTGAACACAGAATTTAGAATATAGAATAAAGAATACTGAATATAGAATTTAGAATATAGAATGTTGAACACAGTATAGAATATAGAATACGGAATACTGAATATAGAATTTAGAATACAGAATGTAGAACACAGAATATAGAATATAGAATATAGAATGCAGAATATGGAATACAGAATATAGAATGTAGAACACAGAATATAGAATATAGAATAGAGAATATGGAAAACAAAATTTAGAACATGGAATGCAGAATACAGAATTTAGAATATACAATACAGAACACTGAATATAGAATTTAGAATATAGAATTTAGAACACAGAATATGGAATGGAGAATACGGAATGCAGAATATTGTATACAGAATATACAATGTAGAACACAGAATTTAGAATATGGAAAGCAGAATGTAGAACAAGGAATTTAGAACATGCAATGCAGAACACAGAATTTAGAATATAAAATACAGATTACTGAATAACGAATTTAGAATATAGAAAGTAGAACACAGAATTTAGTGTATAGAATACAGAATACTGAATATAGAATTTATAATATAGATTGTAGAACACAGAATTTAGAATATAGAATATAGAATACTGAATATAGAATTTAGAATGTAGAATGTAGAACATAGTAAATAGAATATAGAATAAAGAATATAGAACCCAAAATTTAGAACATCGAATGCAGAACGCAGAATTTAGAATATAGAATACCGAATACAAATATAGAATATGAATATGCAATTTAGAACACAGAATTTAGAATATAGAATACAGAATACTGAATATTGAATTTAGAATATACAATGTAAAACAAAGAATATAGAATATAGAATACGGAATGCAGAATATAGAATACAGAATATAGAATATAGAACACAGAATATAGAATACGGAAAACAGAATTCCAAACCCAGAATTGAGAAAATGGAATGAAGAACCGAGAATTTAGAATATAGAAAACAGAATACTGAATATAGAATTTCAAATATAGAATGTTGAACACAGAATATAGAATATAGAATAAAGAATAATGAATATTGAATTTAAAATATAAAATGTAGAACACAGTATATAGAATATAGATTAGAGAATATAGAACCCAGAATTTAGAACGTGGAATGCAGAACACAGAATTTAGAATATAGAATACAGAATACTGAATATAGAATATAGAGTATAGAATATAGAACACAGAATATAGTATATAGACTACGGAATGCAGAATATAGAATATAGAGTATAGAATGATGAACACAAATTTAAGAATATGCAATAGAGAATATAGAACCCAGAATTAAGAAAATGGAATGTAGAACACAGAATCTAGTATATAGAATACATAATACAGAATTTCGAATTTAGAGTATAGAATGTAGAACACAGAATATGGAATGTAGAATACGGAATGCAGAATACTGAATACAGAATATAGAATGTAAAACAAGTATTAAGAATATGGGAAAAAGAATGTAGAAACCAGAATTTAGAACATGGTTTGCAGAACACAGAATTTAGAATATAGAATACAGATTACTGAATATAGAGTTTAGAATACAGAATGTAGTACACAGAATTTAGAATATAGAGTATAGAATACTGAATATAGAATTTAGAATATAGAATGTAGAACACATAATAAAGAATATAGAATACAGAATATAGAACAAAAAATTTAGAAGATGGAATGCACAACACAGAATTTAGAATATAGAATACCGAATACTGAATATAGAATATTAATATACAATGTAGAACACAGAATTTAGTATATACAATACAGAATACTTAATATAGGATTTAGAATATAGAATGTAGAACACGGACTATAGAATATAGAATATGGAATGCAGAATATAGAATACAGAATATAGAATGTAGAACACAGAATACAGAATATAGAATAGAGTATATGGAACAAAAATTTAGAACGTGGAATGCAGAACACTGAATTTAGAATACAGAATACATAATACTGAATATAGAATTTAGAACACAGAATATGGAATGTAGGATACGGAATGCAGAATATTGCATGCAGAATATACAATGTAGAACACAGAATTTAGAATATGAAAAGCAGAATATGGAACACGGAATTTAGAAGAAAATTCAGAACACAGAATTTAGAATATAGAATACAGATTACTGAATATTGAATTTAGAATATAGAAAGTAGAACACAGAATTTAGTGTATAGAATACAGAATACTGAATATAGAATTTAAAATATAGAATGTAGAACACAGAATTTAGAATATAGAGTATAGAATACTGAATATAGGATTTAGAATATAGAATGTAGAACACAGAATTTAGAATATAGAATAAAGAATATAGAACACAAAATTTAGAACTTGGAATTCAGAACAGAGAATTTAGAATATAGAATACCGAATACAAATATAGAATATGAGTATGCAATGTAGAACACCGAATTTAGAATGTAGAATACAGAATACGGAATATAGTATTTAGAATATACAAGTAGAACAGAGAATATAGAATATAGAATACGGAATGCAGTATATAGAATACAGAATATAGAATATAGAACACAGAATATAGAATATGGAAAACAGAATACAAAACCCAGAATTGAGAACATGGAATGAAGTACAGAGAATTTAGAATATAGAAAACAGAATACTGAATATAGAATTTCAAATATAGAATGTTGAACAAAGAATTTAGGGTATAGAATAAAGAATACTGAATATTGAATTTAGAATATAGAATGTAGAACACAGTATATAGAATATAGATTAGAAAATATAGAACCCAGAATTTAGAACATGGAATGCAGAACACAGAATTTAGAATATAGAATACAGAATACTCAATATAGAATATAGAGTATAGAATGTAGAACACAGAATATAGTATATAGACTACGGAATGCAGAATATAGAATATAGAGTATAGAATGAAGAACACAAATTTTAGAATATACAATAGAGAATATAGAACCCAGAATTAAGAACATGAAATGTAGAACACAGAATGTAGTATATAGAATACATAATACTGAATTTCGAATTTAGAGTATAGAATGTAGAACACAGAATATGGAATGTAGAATACGGAATGCAGAATATTGAATACAGAATATAGAATTTAGAACACAGTATATAGAATATAGATTAGAGAAAATAGAAACCAGAATTTAGAACATGGAATGCAGAACACAGAATTTAGAATATAGAATACAGAATATTTCTGTACAATTTAGCATATAAAATGTAGAACACAGAATATAGAATGTAGACTACGGAATGCAGAATATAGGATATAGTGTATAGAATGATGAACACAAATTATAGGATATAGAAGAGAGAATATAGAACTCAAAATTAAGAACATGGAATGTAGAACACAGAATTTAGAATATAGAATATAGAATACTGAATATAGAATTTAGAATATAGAATGTAGAACACGGAATATAGAATATAGAATACAGAATATAGAACACAATATTTAGAACATGGAATGCACAAGACTGAATTTAGAATATAGAATACGGAATACTGAATATAGAGTATGAATATACAATATAGAACACAGAATTTAGAATATAGAATACAGAATAATTAAAATCGAATTTAGAATATAGAATGAAGAACACAGAATATGGAATGTAGAATACAGAATGCAGAATATTGGATACATAATATAGAATGTAGAACACAGAATTTAGAATATAGAGTTTAGAATACTGAATGTAGAATTAAGAATATAGAATGTAGAACAGAGTATATAGAATATAGTATATGGAATGCAGAATATAGAATACAGAATATAGAATGTTGAACACAGAATATAGAATATAGAATAGAGTATATGGAAACCAATATTTAGAACATGGAATGCAGAATACAGAATTTAGAATATAGAATACAGATTACTGAATATAGAATTTAGAATATAGAATGTAGAACACATAATACAGAATATAGAATACAGAATATAGAACAAAAAATTTAGAAGATGGAATGCACAACACAGAATTTAGAATATAGAATACCGAATACTGAATATAGAATATTAATATACAATGTAGAACACAGAATTTAGAATATACAATACAAAATACTTAATATAGGATGTAGAATATAGAATGTAGAACACAGACTATAGAATATAGAATATGGAATGCAGAATATAGTATACAGAATATAGAATGTAGAACACAGAATACAGAATATAGAATAGAGTATATGAAACAAAAATTTAGAACGTGGAATGCAAAACACAGAATTTTGAAAATAGAATACAGAATACTGAATATAGAATTTAGAACACAGAATATGGAATGTACGATACGGAATGCAGAATATTGTACACAGAATATACAATGTAGAACACAGAATTTAGAATATGGAAAGCAGAAAATGGAACACGGATTTTAGAAGAAGAATGCAGAAAACAGAATTTAGAATATAGAATACAGATTACTGAATATTGAATTTAGAATATAGAAAGGAGAACACAGAATTTAGTGTATAGAATACAGAATACTGAATATAGAATTTAGAATATAGAATGTAGAACACAGTATTTAGATATAGAGTATAGAATACTGAATATAGAATTTAGAATATAGAATGTAGAACACAGAATTTAGAATATAGAATAAAGAATATAGAACACAAAATTTAGAACATGGAATTCAGAACAGAGAATTTAGAATATAGAATACCGAATACAAATATAGAATATGAATATGCAATGTAGAACACAGAATTTAGAATATAGAACCCAGAATACTAAATATAGAATTTAGAATATAGAATGTAGAACACAGAATTTAGAATATAGAGTATAGAATACTGAATATAGAATTTTGAATATAGAATGTAGAACACAGAATATAGAATATGTAAAACAGAATACAAAACCCAGAATTTAGTAAATGGAATGAAGTACAGAGAATTAAGAATATAGAAAACAGAATACTGAATATAGAATTTCAAATATAGAATGTTGAACAAAGAATTTAGAATATTGAATAAAGAATACTGAATATTGAATTTAGAATATATAATGTAGAACACAGTATATAGAATATAGATTAGAGAATATAGAACCCAGAATTTAGAACATGGAATGCAGAACACAGAATTTAGAATATAGAATACAGAATACTGTACATAGAATATAGAGTATTGAATGTAGAACACAGAATATAGAATATAGGCTACAGAATTCAGAATATAGAATATAGAGTATAGAATGATAAACACAAATTTTAGAATACACAATAGAGAATAAAGAACCCAGTATTAAGAACATGTAATGTAGAACACAGAATGTAGTATATAGAATACATAATACTGAATTTCGAATTTAGAATATGGAATGTAGAACAAGGAATATGGAATGTAGAAAACGGAATGCAGAATATTGAATACAGTATATAGAATGTAGTATACACAATTTAGAATATAGAGTATAGAATACTGATTATAGAATTTAGAATAGACAATGTAGAACACATAATATAGAACATAGACTACAGAATATAGAACAAAAATTTAGAAGATGGAATGCACAACACAGAATTTAGACTATAGTATACAGAATACTGAATATAGAAAATGTAATTAAAATGTACAACACAGAATTTAAAATACAGAATACAGAATACTGAATATAGAATTTAGAATATACAATGTAGAACACAGAATATGAAATATAGAATACGGAATTCAGAATATAGAATACAGAATATAGAACACAAAAATTAGAAAATGGAATGCACAACACAGAATTTAGAATATAGAATAACGAATACTTAATATAGAATATGATATACAACATTGAACACAGAATTTAGAATATAGAATAAAGAATACTGAATATAGAATTTAGAATATAAAATGTTGAACACAGTATAGAATATAGAATACGGAATACTGAATATAGAATTTAGAATACAGAATGTAGAACACAGAATATAGAATATAGAATATAGAATGCAGAATATGGAATACAGAATATAGAATGTAGAACACAGAATATAGAATATAGAATAGAGAATATGGAAAACAAAATTTAGAACATGGAATGCAGAATACAGAATTTAGAATATACAATACAGAACACTGAATATAGAATTTAGAATATAGAATTTAGAACACAGAATATGGAATGGAGAATACGGAATGCAGAATATTGTATACAGAATATACAATGTAGAACACAGAATTTAGAATATGGAAAGCAGAATGTAGAACAAGGAATTTAGAACATGCAATGCAGAACACAGAATTTAGAATATAAAATACAGATTACTGAATAACGAATTTAGAATATAGAAAGTAGAACACAGAATTTAGTGTATAGAATACAGAATACTGAATATAGAATTTATAATATAGATTGTAGTACACAGAATTTAGAATATAGAATATAGAATACTGAATATAGAATTTAGAATGTAGAATGTAGAACATAGTAAATAGAATATAGAATAAAGAATATAGAACCCAAAATTTAGAACATCGAATGCAGAACGCAGAATTTAGAATATAGAATACCGAATACAAATATAGAATATGAATATGCAATTTAGAACACAGAATTTAGAATATAGAATACAGAATACTGAATATTGAATTTAGAATATACAATGTAAAACAAAGAATATAGAATATAGAATACGGAATGCAGAATATAGAATACAGAATATAGAATATAGAACACAGAATATAGAATACGGAAAACAGAATTCCAAACCCAGAATTGAGAAAATGGAATGAAGAACCGAGAATTTAGAATATAGAAAACAGAATACTGAATATAGAATTTCAAATATAGAATGTTGAACACAGAATATAGAATATAGAATAAAGAATAATGAATATTGAATTTAAAATATAAAATGTAGAACACAGTATATAGAATATAGATTAGAGAATATAGAACCCAGAATTTAGAACGTGGAATGCAGAACACAGAATTTAGAATATAGAATACAGAATACTGAATATAGAATATAGAGTATAGAATGTAGAACACAGAATATAGTATATAGACTACGGAATGCAGAATATTGAATATAGAGTATAGAATGATGAACACAAATTTTAGAATATGCAATAGAGAATATAGAACCCAGAATTAAGAAAATGAAATGTAGAACACAGAATCTAGTATATAGAATACATAATACAGAATTTCGAATTTAGAGTATAGAATGTAGAACACAGAATATGGAATGTAGAATACGGAATGCAGAATACTGAATACAGAATATAGAATGTAAAACAAGTATTAAGAATATGGGAAAAAGAATGTAGAAACCAGAATTTAGAACATGGTTTGCAGAACACAGAATTTAGAATATAGAATACAGATTACTGAATATAGAGTTTAGAATACAGAATGTAGTACACAGAATTTAGAATATAGAGTATAGAATACTGAATATAGAATTTAGAATATAGAATGTAGAACACATAATAAAGAATATAGAATACAGAATATAGAACAAAAAATTTAGAAGATGGAATGCACAACACAGAATTTAGAATATAGAATACCGAATACTGAATATAGAATATTAATATACAATGTAGAACACAGAATTTAGTATATACAATACAGAATACTTAATATAGGATTTAGAATATAGAATGTAGAACACGGACTATAGAATATAGAATATGGAATGCAGAATATAGAATACAGAATATAGAATGTAGAACACAGAATACAGAATATAGAATAGAGTATATGGAACAAAAATTTAGAACGTGGAATGCAGAACACTGAATTTAGAATACAGAATACATAATACTGAATATAGAATTTAGAACACAGAATATGGAATGTAGGATACGGAATGCAGAATATTGCATGCAGAATATACAATGTAGAACACAGAATTTAGAATATGAAAAGCAGAATATGGAACACGGAATTTAGAAGAAAATTCAGAACACAGAATTTAGAATATAGAATACAGATTACTGAATATTGAATTTAGAATATAGAAAGTAGAACACAGAATTTAGTGTATAGAATACAGAATACTGAATATAGAATTTAAAATATAGAATGTAGAACACAGAATTTAGAATATAGAGTATAGAATACTGAATATAGGATTTAGAATATAGAATGTAGAACACAGAATTTAGAATATAGAATAAAGAATATAGAACACAAAATTTAGAACTTGGAATTCAGAACAGAGAATTTAGAATATAGAATACCGAATACAAATATAGAATATGAATATGCAATGTAGAACACCGAATTTAGAATGTAGAATACAGAATACGGAATATAGTATTTAGAATATACAAGTAGAACAGAGAATATAGAATATAGAATACGGAATGCAGTATATAGAATACAGAATATAGAATATAGAACACAGAATATAGAATATGGAAAACAGAATACAAAACCCAGAATTGAGAACATGGAATGAAGTACAGAGAATTTAGAATATAGAAAACAGAATACTGAATATAGAATTTCAAATATAGAATGTTGAACAAAGAATTTAGGGTATAGAATAAAGAATACTGAATATTGAATTTAGAATATAGAATGTAGAACACAGTATATAGAATATAGATTAGAAAATATAGAACCCAGAATTTAGAACATGGAATGCAGAACACAGAATTTAGAATATAGAATACAGAATACTCAATATAGAATATAGAGTATAGAATGTAGAACACAGAATATAGTATATAGACTACGGAATGCAGAATATAGAATATAGAGTATAGAATGAAGAACACAAATTTTAGAATATACAATAGAGAATATAGAACCCAGAATTAAGAACATGAAATGTAGAACACAGAATGTAGTATATAGAATACATAATACTGAATTTCGAATTTAGAGTATAGAATGTAGAACACAGAATATGGAATGTAGAATACGGAATGCAGAATATTGAATACAGAATATAGAATTTAGAACACAGTATATAGAATATAGATTAGAGAAAATAGAAACCAGAATTTAGAACATGGAATGCAGAACACAGAATTTAGAATATAGAATACAGAATATTTCTGTACAATTTAGCATATAAAATGTAGAACACAGAATATAGAATGTAGACTACGGAATGCAGAATATAGGATATAGTGTATAGAATGATGAACACAAATTATAGGATATAGAAGAGAGAATATAGAACTCAAAATTAAGAACATGGAATGTAGAACACAGAATTTAGAATATAGAATATAGAATACTGAATATAGAATTTAGAATATAGAATGTAGAACACGGAATATAGAATATAGAATACAGAATATAGAACACAATATTTAGAACATGGAATGCACAAGACAGAATTTAGAATATAGAATACGGAATACTGAATATAGAGTATGAATATACAATATAGAACACAGAATTTAGAATATAGAATACAGAAAAATTAAAATCGAATTAAGAATATAGAATGAAGAACACAGAATATGGAATGTAGAATACAGAATGCAGAATATTGGATACATAATATAGAATGTAGAACACAGAATTTAGAATATAGAGTTTAGAATACTGAACGTAGAATTAAGAATATAGAATGTAGAACACAGTATATAGAAAATAGAATACAGAATATAGAACACAAAATTTAGAACATGGAATGCACAACACAGAATTTAGAATATAGAATACCGAATACTGAATACAGAATATGAATATAAAATGTAGAACACAGAATTTAGAATACAGAATAAAGAATACTAAATATAGAATTTCGAATATAGAATGTAGAACACATAATATAGAATATAGAATACAGAATATAGAACAAAAAAAATAGAAGATGGAATGCACAACACAGAATTTAGAATATAGAATACCGAATACTGAATATAGAATATTAATATACAATGTAGAACACAGAATTTAGAATATACAATACAAAATACTTAATATAGGATTTAGAATATAGAATGTAGAACACAGACTATAGAATATAGAATATGGAATGCAGAATATAGTATACAGAATATAGAATGTAGAACACAGAATACAGAATATAGAATAGAGTGTATGGAACAAAAATTTAGAACGTGGAATGCAGGACACAGAATTAAAAAAATAGTATACAGAATACTGAATATAGAATTTAGAACACAGAATATGGAATGCACGATACGGAATGCAGAATATTGTATACAGAATATACAATGTAGAACACAGAATTTAGAATATGGAAAGCAGAATATGGAACACGGAATTTAGAAGAAGAATGCAGAACACAGAATTAAGAATATAGAATACAGATTACTGAATATTGAATTTAGAATATAGAAAGTAGAACACAGAATTTAGTGTATAGAATACAGAATACTGAATATAGAATTTAGAATATAGAATGTAGAACACAGTATTTAGATATAGAGTATAGAATACTGAATATAGAATTTAGAACACAGAATATAGAATATGGAAAACAGAATACAAAACCCAGAATTGAGAAAATGGTATGAAGTACAGAGAATTTAGAATATAGAAAACAGAATACTGAATATAGAATTTCAAATATAGAATGTTGAACAAAGAATTTAGAATATAGAATAAAGAATACTGAATATTCAATTTAGAATATATAATATAGAAAACAGTATATAGAATATAGATTAGAGAATGTACAACCCAGAATTTAGAACATGGAATGCAGAACACAGAATTTAGAATATAGAATACAGAATACTGTACATAGAATATAGAGTATAGAATGTAGAACACAGAATATAGAATATAGGCTACAGAATGCAGAATATAGAATATAGAGTATAGAATGATGAACACAAATTTTAGAATATACAATAGAGAATATAGAACCCAGAATAAGGAACATGTAATGTAGAACACAGAATGTAGTATATAGAATACATAATACTGAATTTCGAAATTAGAATACGGAATGTAGAACAAGGAATATGGAATGTAGAAAACGGAATGCAGAATATTGAATACAGTATATAGAATGTAGTATACACAATTTAGAATATAGTGTATAGAATACTGATTATAGAATTTAGAATAGAGAAAGTCGAACACATAATATAGAACATAGAATACAGAATACAGAACAAAAATTTAGAAGATGGAATGCACAACACAGAATTTAGACTATAGTATACCGAATACTGAATATAGAAAATGTATATAAAATGTACAACACAGAATTTAGAATACAGAATACAGAATACTGAATATAGAATTTAGAATATACAATGTAGAACACAGAATATGAAATATAAAATACGGAATTCAGAATATAGAATACAGAATATAGAACACAAAAATTAGAAAATGGAATGCACAACTTAGAATTTAGAATATAGAATAACGAATACTAAATATAGAATATGAATATACAATGTTGAACACAGAATTTAGAATATAGAATACGGAATGCAGTATATAGAATACAGAATATAGAATATAGAACACAGAATATAGAATATGGAAAACAGAATACAAAACCCAGAATTGAGAACATGGAATGAATTACAGAGAATTTAGAATATAGAAAACAGAATACTGAATATAGAATTTCAAATATAGAATGTTTAACAAAGAATTTAGGGTATAGAATAAAGAATACTGAATATTGAATTTAGAATATAGAATGTAGAACACAGTATATAGAATATAGTTTAGAAAATATAGAACCCAGAATTTAGAACATGGAATGCAGAACACAGAATTTAGAATATAGAATACAGAATACTGAATATAGAATATAGAGTATAGAATGTAGAACACAGAATAAAGTATATAGACTACGGAATGCAGAATATAGAATATAGAGTATAGAATGAAGAACACAAATTTTAGAATATACAATAGAGAATATAGAACCCAGAATTAAGAACATGAAATGTAGAACACAGAATGTAGTATATAGAATACATAATACTGAATTTCGAATTTAGAGTATAGAATGTAGAACACAGAATATGGAATGTAGAATACGGAATGCAGAATATTGAATACAGAATATAGAATTTAGAACACAGTATATAGAATATAGATTAGAGAAAATACAAACCAGAATTTAGAACATGGAATGCAGAACACAGAATTTAGAATATAGTATACAGAATAATGAATATAGAATATAGAACATGGAATGCAGAACATAGAATTTAGAATATAGAGTAAAGTATACTGAATAAATAATTAAGAATATAGAATGTAGAACACAGAATATAGAATATGGAAACAGAATACAGAACCCAGAATTAAGAACATGGTATGCAGAACACAGAATATAGAGTATAAAATACAGAATACTGAATATAGAATTTAGAATATAGGATGTAGAACACAGAACATAGAATATAGAATACAGAATTTAGAACATGATATGCAGAACACTGAATTTAGAAAATAGAATATAGAATACTGAATATAGTATTTAGAATTTAGAATTCAGAACACAGAATTTATAATATAGACTACAGAATGCAAAATATAGTGTGTCGATTATAGAATGAAGAACACACTATATATACTATAGAAAGGACAATATAGAACCCAGAATTTAGAAGATGGAATGCAGAACACAGAATTTAGAATATAGAATACAGAGTACTGAATATAGAATTTAGATTATAGAATTTATAACACAGTATATAGAATATAGATTACGGAATGCAGAATAAAGTGTGTAGAATATGGAATGAAGAACTCTTAAATAGAATATAGAAAAGAGATTATAGAACCCAGAATTTACAACATGGAAAGCAGAATACAGAATTTAGAATATAGAATACATAATACTGAAAATGGAATTTAGAACTTAGAATGCAGAACACAGAATTTAGAATATAGAACACAGAATACTGAATATAGAATTTAGAACTAGGAGTGCAGAACACAGAATTTAGAAATTCGAATACAGAATACTGAATATAGAATTTAGAATATAGAATGTTGAACACAGACTATAGAATATACAGTAGACATTATCGAACCCAGAATTTAAAACATGGAATGCCGAACACAGAATTTAGAAAATAGAATAGAGAATACTGAATGTAGAATTTAGAACATATAATGCAGAACACATAATTTAGAATATAGTATAAATAATAATGAATATAGAATATAGAACATGGAATGCAGAACATAGAATTTAGAATATAGAGTAAAGTATACTGAATAAATAATTAAGAATATAGAATGTAGAACACAGAATAGAGAATAGAGAATAGAGAATATAGAACCCAGGATTTAGAAAATGGAATGCAGAACACAGAATTTAGAATATAGAATACAGAATACAGAATATAGAATATAGAATACAGAATGTAGAACACATAATACAGAATAGAGAATACGGGATGCAGAATATAGAATGTAGAATAAAGAATGAAAAACACAAAATATAGAATAGAGTAGAGAATATAGAACCCAGAATTTAAAACATGGAATGCAGGACACAGAATTTAGAATATAGAATACAGAATACTGAACATAGAATTTCGAATATACAATGTAGAACACTGAAAATAGAATATAGAAATCGGAATGCAGAATATAGAATAAAGAATATAGAATTTAGAACACAGAATATAGAATATGGAAACAGAATACAGAACCCAGAATTAAGAACATGGTATGCAGAATACAGAATATAGACTATAAAATACAGAATACTGAATATAGAATTTAGAATATAGGATGTAGAACACAGAACATAGAATATAGGATACACAATTTAGAACATGATATGCAGAACACTGAATTTAGAAAATAGAATATAGAATACTGAATATAGTATTAAGAATTTAGAATTTAGAACACAGAATTTATAATATAGACTACGGAATGCAAAATATAGTATGTCGAGTATAGAATGAAGAACACACTATATATAATATAGAAAGGACAATATAGAACCCAGAATTTAGAACATGGAATGCAGAACACAGATTATAGAATATAGAATACAGAATACTCAATATAGAATTTAGAATATAGAATGTAGAACACAGATTATAAAATATAGAATACGGAATGCAGAAAATAGATTACAGAATATAGAATGTAGAACACAGAATATAGTATATGGAAAACAAAATACACAACCCAGGATTTAGAACATTGAATGCAGAACACAGAACTTAGAATATAGAATAAAGAATAATGAATATAGAATTTAGAATATACAATGCAGAACACAGAATTTAGAATATAGAATTCAGAATACTGAATATAGAATTTAGAATATAGAATTTAGACGACAGAATATATAATATAGAATACGGAATTCAGTATATAGAATGTGGAATATAGAATGAAGAACACAAAATATAGAATATATAAAAGAATATATAGAAACCAGAATTTGGAACATGGAAAGCAGAACACAGAATTTACAATATAGAATACAGAATACTGAATTTAGAACATTAAATATAGAATGTAGAACAGAGAATTCAGAATATAGAATAATGAATATAGAATTTAGAATACAGAATTTAGAGCACACAATATAGAATATAGGAAATGAATTCAGAATATTGAATGTAGAATATAGAATGAAGAGCACAAAATATTGAATATAGTAAAGAGAATATAGAACCTAGAATTTAGAAATGGAATGCAGAACACAGAATTTAGAATGTAGAATACAGAATACTGACTACAGCATTTAGAACATGGAATGCATAACACAGAATTTAGAATATAGTATACGGAATGCAGAATATAGAATGTGGTATATATAAATAAGAACACAAAATATAGAATATATAATAGAGAATATAGAACCCATAATTTAGAAATGGAATGCAGAACACAGAATTTAGAATATAGAATACAGAATTCTGAAGATAGAATTTAGAATATAGAATGGAGAACACAGAATATAGAATATACAATAGACAACATAGACCCCAGAATTTAAAACATGGAATGCAGAACACAGAATTTAGAATATAGAATAGAAAATACTGAATATAGAATTTAGAATATAGAATGTATAACACAGAATATAGAATATAGTATACGGAATTCAGAATATATAATACAGAATATAGAATCTAGAACACAGAATATAGAATATAGAATCCATAATTTAGAAAATGATATGCAGAACACTGAATTTAGAACTTAGAATATAGAATACTGAATATAGAATTTAGAACATAGAATGCAGAACACCGAATTTAGTATATAGAATTTAGAATATTGAATATAGTATTTACACATTAGAAATTAGAACACAGAATTTATAATATAGTCTACGGAATGCAAAATATAATATGTAGAGTATAGAATGAAGAACAAACAGTATAGAATATAAAATAGACAATATAGAAACCAGAATTTAGAATATAGAAAACAGAATACTGAATATAGAATTTAGAATATAGAATGTAGAACACAGAATATAGAATGTAGATTACGGGATGCAGAATATAGGATACAGAATATAGAATTTAGAACACAGAATATAGAATATGAAAAACAGAATACAGAACCCAGAATTTTGAAAATGGAATGCAGAAAACAGAATTTAGAATATAGAATACAGAATAATGAATATAGAATTTAGAACATAGAATGCATAACACAGAATTAAGAATATAGAATACAGAATACTGAATACAGAATTTCGAATATACAATGTAGAACTCAGAATATAGAATATAGCATAGAGAATATAGAAACCTGAATTATGAACATGGAAAGCAGAACACAGAATTTGGAAAATAGAATACAGAACTGAATATACAATTTAGAACATATAATGCAGAACACAGAATTTAGAATATAGAATACAGAATACTGAATATAATATATAGAACATGGAATGCAGAACATAGAATTTAGAATATAGAATAAAGAATACTGAATATAGAATTTAGAATATACAATGTAGAACCCAGGATATAGAATATAGAATTCGGAATGCAGAATATAGAATACAGGATATAGAATGTAACACAGAATGTAGAATATGGAAAACAGAATACAGAACCCAGAATAAAGAACATGGATCTCAGAAACAGAATTTAGAATATAGAATACAGAATACTGAATATAGAATTTAGAACATATAATGCAGAACACAGGATATAGAATATAGAATCCAGAATTTAGAACATGATATGCAGAACACTGAATTTAGAAAGAAGAATATAGAATACTGAATATAGAATTTAGAACATTGAATGCAGAACACAGAATTTAGAATATAGAATACAGAATACTGAATATGGAATTTAGAACTTAGAATGCAGAACACAGAATTTAGAATATTGAACACAGAATACTGAATATAGAATTTAGAACTAGGAGTGCAGAACACAGAATTTAGAAATTCGAATACAGAATACTGAATATAGAATTTAGAATATAGAACGTTGAACACAGAATATAGAATATAAAGTAGACATTATCGAACCCAGAATTTAAAACATGGAATGCCGAACACAGAATTTAGAATATAGAATACAGAATACTGAATATGGAATTTAGAACTTAGAATGCAGAACACAGAATTTAGAATATACTATACAGAATAATGAATATAGAATATAGAACATGGAATGCAGAACATAGAATTTAGAATATAGAGTAAAGTATACTGAATAAATAATTAAGAATATAGAATGTAGAACACAGAATATAGAATATGGAAACAGAATACAGAACCCAGAATTAAGAACATGGTATGCAGAACACAGAATTTAGAATATATAATACAGAATACTGTATATAGAATTTAGAACACAGAATTTGGAACACAGAATTTAGACTATAGAATACAGAATACTGAATATAGAATTTAGAATATAGATTGTGTAACACAGAATATAGAATATACAATACTTAATGCAGTATATTTAGTTTAAAACATAGAATGAATAACACAAAATATAGATTATAGAATAGAGAATATAGAAGCCAGAACTTAGAACATGGAATGCAGAACACAGAATTTAGAATATAGAATGTAAAATACTGAATATAGAATTAAGAATATAAAATGTAGAATACTGAATATACAATATAGAATACAGAATACTGAATATAGAATTTTGAATAAAGAATGTAGAACACAGAACATAGAATATAGAATAGAGAATATAGAAGCCAGAATTTAGAACATGGAATGCAGAACACAGAATTGAGACTATAGAATACAGCGTACTGAATATAGAATTTAGAATATAGAATGTAGAACACAGTATATAGAATATAGAATACGGAATGCAGAATAAAGAATGTAGAATATCCAATGAAGAACTCTGAAATCGAATAGAGAATAGAGAATATAGAACCCAGAATTTAGAACATGGAAAGCAGAACACAGAATATAGAATATAGAATACAGAATACTGAATATAGAATTTAGAACATAGAATGTGTAACACAGAATATAGATTATAGAATACGGATTTTAGAATATAGAATTCACAATATTGAATGAAGAACACAGAATATAGAATATGGAAAAGAGAATACAGAACCAAGAATTTAGAACATTGAATGCAGAGCACAGAGTTTAGATTATAAAATACATAATACTGAATATATAATTTAGAATATAGAATGTAGAACACAGAATTAAGTATGTAGAATTCGAATGCAGAATATAGAATTCAGAATATAGAATGAAGAACACAGAATATAAAATATTGAAAACAGAATATAGAACTGAGGATTTAGAAAATGTAATGCACAACACATAATATATAATATAGAATACAGAATACTGAATATAGGATTAAGGGTAAAGGATGTAGAACACAGAATTTAAATTATAGAATACAGAATACTGAATATAGAATTTAGAATATAGAATGTAGAACACACAATATAGAGTATAGAATATAGAATATAGAATCCAGAATTTAGAACATGGAATGCAGAACACAGAATTTAGAATATAGAATACAGAATACTGAATATAGAATTTTGAATATAGAATGTAGAACACAGAATATAAAATATGGAAAACAGTATATAGAACCCAGAATTTAGAACATAAAATGCAGAACACAGTATTTATAATATGGAATACATATTCCTTAATATAGAATATAGAATATAGAATGTACAACAAAGAATATAGAATTTAGAATACGAAATGCAGAATATAGATTGTAGAATACAGAATAAATAACACAAAATATAGAAAATAGAATAGAGAATATAGAAGCCAGAATTTAGAACATGGGATTCAGAACACATAAATTAGAATATTGAATAAAGAATACTGAATATACTATTTAGAATTTAGAATGTAGAACACACAATATAGAATACAGAATACAGAATACAGAACACAGGATGAGGAACATGGAATGCAGAACACAGAATTTAGAATATAGAATACAGAATACTGAATATAGAATTTAGAATATAGAATGTAGAACACAGAATATAGAATACGGAATGCAGAAATTAGAATGTACATTATCGAATGAAGAACACAGAATTTAGATTATAGAAAAGAGAATATAGAATCCAGAATATAGATCATGGAAATCAGAACACAGAATTGAAATATAGAATACAGAATACTGAATATAGATTTTAGAATATAGCATGTAGAACACAGAATATAGAATATAGTATACGAAATGCAAAATATAGTATGTGGAATATAGAATGAAGAACACACCATATAGAATATAGAATAAAGTATATAGAACCCAGAATTTAGAAGATGGAATGCAGAACACAGAATTTAGAATATAGAATACAGAGTACTGAATATAGAATTTAGATTATAGAATGTATAACACAGTATATAGAATATAGATTACGGAATGCAGAATAAAGTGTGTAGAATATGGAATGAAGAACTCTTAAATAGAATATAGAATAGAGATTATAGAACCCAGAATTTACAACATGGAAAGCAGAATACAGAATTTAGAATATAGAATACAGAATACTGAATATGGAATTTAGAACATAGAATGCAGAACACAGAATTTAGAATATAGAACACAGAATACTGAATATAGAATTTAGAACTAGGAGTGCAGAACACAGAATTTAGAAATTCGAATACAGAATACTGAATATAGAATTTAGAATATAGAATGTTGAACACAGAATATAGAATATACAGTAGACATTATCGAACCCAGAATTTAAAACATGGAATGCCGAACACAGAATTTAGAATATAGAATAGAGAATACTGAATGTAGAATTTAGAACATATAATGCAGAACACAGAATTTAGAATATAGAATAAAGAATACTGAATACAGAATTTAGCATATAGAATGTAGAACACAGAATATAGAATATAGTATCCAGAATGCTGAATATAGAATTAAGAAATTGGAATGCAGAACACAGATTTTAGAATATAGAATACAGAATACACAATATAGAATTTAGAATATAAAATATAGAACACATAATATAGAATATACAATATGGAATGTAGAATAAATTATGAAGGATATAGAATGAAAATGACACAATATAGAATAGAGTAGAGAATATAGAACTCAGAATTTAGAACATAGACTGCAGAACACAGATTTTAGATTATACATACCGAGTAATGAATATAGAATTTAGAATATAGAATGTAAAACACAGAATATATAATATAGGATACGGAATGCAGAATATAGAATGTGGAATATAGAATGCAGAACACAAAATATAGAATATATAAAAGAGTATATAGAAGCCAGAATTTTGAACATGGAATGCAGAACACAGAATTTAGAATATAGAATACAGAATACTGAATTTAGAATTTTGAATATAGAATGTAGAACACAGAATTCAGAATATAGAATACAGAATACTGAATATAGAATTTAGAATACAGAAAATATAAACAGAATTTAGAATATAGAAAATGAAAGCAGAATATAGAATGTAGAATATAGAGTGAAGAACTCAATGTATTGAATATCTAAAAGAGAATATAGAACCTAGAATTTATTAATGGAATGCATAACACAGAATTTAGAATATAAAATACAGAATACTGAGTATAGTATTTAGAAAATAGAATGCAGAACACAGAATATAGTATATAGAATACAGAATACTGAATATAGGATTTAGAACATGGAATGCAGTACACAGAATTTAGAATATAGAATAAAGTATACTGAATATAGAATTTAGGATATAGAATGTAGAAAACAGAATATAGAACACAGAATAGAGAATATAGAATCCATAATTAAGAACATGGAATGCAGAACACAGAATATAGAATGTAGTATACAGAATACTGAATATAGAATTTAGAACATAGAATGCAGAACACAGAAAGTAATATATAGAATACAGAATACTGAATATAGGATTTAGAACATGGAATGCAGAACACAGAATTTAGAATATAGAATAAAGAAAACAGAATATAGAATTTAGCATATAGAATGTAGAAACATAATATAGAATATAGAATCCAGAATTTAGAACATGATATTCAGAACACTGAATTTGAAAATAGAATACAGAATACTGAATATAGAATTTAGAACATAGAATGCAGAACACAGAATTTAGAATATAGAATACAGAATACTGAATACAGAATTTAGAATATAGAATGTAGAACACAGAATATAGAATATGCAATCCAGAATTTTGAACATGAAATGCCGAACACAGAATTTAGAAAGTAGAATACAAAATACTGTATATAGAATTTAGAACATAGAATGCAGAACACAGAATTTAGAATACAGAATATACAATACTGAAAATAGAATATAGAAAATGGAATGCAGAACACAGAATTTACAGTATAGAAAAAAGAATACTGAATATAGATTAGAATATAGAATTTAGAATACAGAATATAGAATATAGAATACGCAATGCAAAATATATTATGTAGAGTATAGAATTAAGAACACACAATATAGAATAGACAATATAGAACCCAGAATTTAGATTATGGAATGCAGAACACATAATTTAGAATATAGAATACAGAATGCTGAATATAGAATTTAGAATATAGAATGCAGAACACAAAATATAGAATAGAGAATAGAGAATATAGAAGCCAGAATTTAGAACATGGAATGCAGAACACAGAATTGAGACTATAGAATACAGCGTACTGAATATAGAATTTAGAATATAGAATGTAGAACACAGTATATAGAATATAGAATACGGAATGCAGAATAAAGAATGTAGAATTTAGAATGAAGAACTCTGAAATCGAATATAGAATAGAGAATATAAAACCCAGAATTTAGAACATGGAAAGCAGAACATAGAATTTAGAATATAGAATACAGAATACTGAATATAGAATTTAGAATATAGAATGTATAACACAGAATATAGAATATAGAATACGGATTTTAGAATATAGAATTCACAATATAGAATGAAGAATACAGAATATAGAATATGGAAAAGAGAATACAGAACCAAGAACTAAGAACATTGAATGCAGAGCACAGAGTTTAGATTATAGGATACATAATACTGAATATAGAATTTAGAATATAGAATGTAGAACTCAGAATTAAGTATGTAGAATTCGAATGCAGAATATAGAATTCAGAATATAGAATGAAGAACACAGAATATAAAATATTGAAAACAGAATATAGAAATGAGGATTTAGAACATGGAATGCACAACACATAATTTATAATATAGAATACAGAATACTGAATATAGGATTAAGAGTAAAGGATGTAGAACACAGAATTTAAATTATAGAATACAGAATACTGAATATAGAATTTAGAATATAGAATGTAGAACACAGAATATAGAATATAGAATAGAGAATAGAGAATCCAGAATTTAGAACATGGAATGCAGAACACAGAATTTAGAATATAGAATACAGAATACTGAATATAGAATTTAGAATATAGAATGTAGAACACAGAATATAAAATATGGAAAACAGAATATAGAACCCAGAATTTAGAACATAGAATGCAGAACACAGAATGTATAATATGGAATACATATTCCTTAATATAGAATATAGAATATAGAATGTAGACCACAGAATATAGAATTTAGAAAATGGAATGCAGAACACAGAATTTAGAATATAGAATACAGAATACTGAATATTCAATTTAGAATATAGGATGTAGAACACAGAATTTAGAATATAGTATACAGAATGCTGAATTTAGAATTTAGAATATAGAATGTAGAACCCAGAATAGAGAATAGAGAATAGAGTATATGGAATCCAGAATTTAGAAAATGGAATGCAAACCCAGAATATAGAATATAGAACACAGAATACTGAATATAGAATTTAGAACAAAGAATGCAGAACAAAGAATTTAGAATATAGAATATAGAATGTTTAATAAAGAACTTAGAGTATAGAATGTAGAACACAGAATAGAGAATAGAGAATAGAGAATATATAACCCAGAATTTAGAACATGGAATGCAGAACACAGAATTTAGAATATAGAATACCGAACACTGACTATAGAATTTAGAATATAGAATGTATAACACAGAATATAGAATATAGAATACTGAATGCAGTACATTTAATATTGAATATAGAATGAATAACACAAAATGTAGAATATAGAATAGAGAATATAGAAGCCAGAATTTAGAACATGGAATGCAGAACACAGAATTTAGAATATACAATGCAGAATACTGAATATAGAATTTAGAATAAAGAATTTACAATAATGAATATAGAATTTAGAATATAGAATATAGAACACGGGATATAGAATATACAATAGGGAATGCAGATTATAGAATACAGAATATAGAATTTAGAAAACAGAATATAGAATATGGAAAACAGAATACAGAACACAGAATATAGAACATGGAAAGAAGAACACAGAGTTTAGAATATTGAATAGAAATTACTAAATATAGAATTTAGAATATAGAATGTAGAACACGTAATATAGAATATACAATTCAGAATGCAGAATATAGAATAAAGAATATTGAATGTAGAAAACAGAATATAGAATATGGAAAAGAGTATACAGAAGCCAGAATTTAGAACATGGAATGCAGAACACAGAATTCAGAATATAGAATACAGAATACTGAATATAGAATTTAGAACATAGAATGCGGAACACAGAATACAGAATATAGAATACAATATACTGAATATATAATTTAGAACATGGAATGCAGAACACAGAATTTCGAATATAGAATACAGTATAATGCATATAGAATTTCGAATATTGATTGTAGAACACAGACTATAGAATATTGAATAGAGAATATAGAGAACTGAATTAAGAACATGGAATGCAGAACAAAGAATTTTGAGTATAGAATACAGAATACTGTTTATAGAATTTAGAAATTAGAATGTAAAACACAGAATATAGAATATAGAATACGGAATACAGAATATAGATTTTAGAATATAGAATGAAGAACACAAAATATAGAAAATACAATAGAGAATATAGAAGCCAGAATTTAGAACATGGGATTCAGAACACATAAATAAGAATATTGAATAAAGAATACTGAATATACTATTTAGAATTTAGAATGTAGAACACACAATATAGAATACAGAATACAGAATACAGAACACAGGATGAAGAACATGGAATGCAGAACACAGAATTTACAATATATAATACCGAATACTGAAAATAGAATTTAGATTAAAGTATGTAGAACACAGTACATAGAATATAGAATAGAGTATAAAGAACCCAGAATTTAGAACATGGATGCACAACACAGAATTTAGAATATAGAATACAGAATTTTAACATAGTAAATAGAAACCGAATGTAGAACACAGAATTTAGAATATAGAATACAGAACACTGAACATAGAATTTAGTATATAGAATGTAGAACACATAACATAGAATATAGAATAGAGAATATAGAACCCAGTATTAAGAACATGGAATGCAGAACAAAGAATTTAGAATATAGAATACAGAATACTGAATATACAATTTAGAATATAGAATGTAGAACACAGAAAATAGAATATAGAGTACGGAATGCAGAATATAGCATGTAGAACACAGAATTTAGAATATAGTATACAGAATACTGAACGGAATGCAGAAAATAGAATTTAAAGTATAGAATGAAGATCACAGAATATAGAATATAATATAGAGTATATAGAAGCCAAAATTTACAACATCAAATGCAGAAGACAGAATTTAGAATATAGAATACAGAATACTGCATATAAAATTTAGAATATAGAACGTAGAACCCACAATATAGAATATAGAATAGAGAATATAGAACCCATAATTTAGAACAAGGAATGCAGTACATAGAATTTAGAATATAGAATGTAGAACACAGAATTTAGAATATAGAATACGGAATGCAGAAAATAGGATTTACAATATAGAAAAAGAACACAGTACATAGAATAGAGAATAGTGAATAGAGAACCCAGAATTTCGAAAATTAAATGCAGAACAAAGAATTTAGAATATAGAATACAGAATACTTTATATAGGATATAGAGCATGGAATGCAGAACACAGAATTTAGAATATAGTATTCAGAATACTGAATAAAGAATTTAGAATATAGAATTTACAACACAGTATATAGAGTATAGAAAAAAGAATATAGAATCCAGAATTTAGAAAATGGAATGCAGAACACAGAATATAGAATATATAATACAGAATACTGAATATACAATTTAGAATATAGAATGAATAACACACAATATAGAATATAGAAAACGGAATACAGAATATAGAATATAGAATATAGAATGAATAACACAGAATATAGAATATAGAAAACAAAATTAAGAATTTAGAATACAGAATATAGAATGTAGGAAACAGAATATAGAATGTAAAATCAGAATATATTAAATGGAAAAGAGAATGCAGAATTTAGAATACAGAATATAGAATGTACAAATCAGAATACAGAATATGGAAAACAGAATACAAAAGACAGAATTAAGAACATGGAATGCAGAACATAGAATTTAGAATATAGAATACAGAATACTGAATATAGAATTTAGAACATAGAATGCGTAACACAGAATTTACAATATAGAATACAATATACTGAATATATTATTTAGAACATGGAATGCAAAACACAGAATTTAGAATATAGAATACAGATAATGAATATACTATTTCGAATATAGAGTGTAGAACACAGATTATACAATATATAATTGAGAATATAGAACACTGAATTTAGATCATGGAATGTAGAACACAGAATTTAGAGTATAGAATACAGAATAGTGTATATTGAATTTAGAACATAGAATGTAGCACACAGAATATAGAATATAGAATACGGAATACTGAGTATACAATCTAGAATATACAATGTAGATCACAGAATTTAGAATATAGTATAAGGAATGCTTAATATAGAATACAGAATAAAGAATGTAGAACACAGAATATACAATATGGGAAACAGAATACAGAACCCAGAATTTAGAACATGGATTGCAGAACACAGAATTTAGAGTATAGAATACAGAATACTGAATATAGAATTTAGAATAGAGAATCTAGAAAACAGAAAATAGAATAGAGAATAGAGAATATAGAAGCCAGAGTTTAGAACAAGGAATGCAGAACACAGAATTTAGAATATAGGATACAGAATACTGAATAGAGAATTTAGAATATAGAATGTAAAACACAGAATTTAGAATAAAGATTTACGAATGCAGAAAATAGAATTTAGAATATAGAATGAAGAACACAGAATATAGAATATTGAATAGAGAATATAGAACCCAGATTTTAGAACATGGAAAGCAAAACACAGAATTTAGAATAGAGAATACTGAACACTGAATATAGAATTTAGAATATTGATTGTAGAAAACAGCATATAGAATTTAGAATATGGAATACTAAATAAAGAATTTAGAATATAGAATGTAGAACACAGAATAAAGAATATAGAATACAAAATACTGAATATTGAATTTAGAATATAGAAAGTAAAAATCAGAATATAGAATATAGAATAGAGAATATATAACACAGAATTTAAAACATGAAATGCAGAACACATAATGTAGAATATAGTATACAGAATACTGAATATAGAATTTAGAACATGGAATGCAGAACACAGAATTTCAAATACAGAATAGAGAATGCTGAATACAGAATTTAGAATATAGAATGTAGAACACAGAATATACAATATAGAATACTGAATGCAGTATATTTAATGTCGAATATTGAAAGTATAACACAAAATTTAGAATATAGAATAGAGAATATAGAAGCCAGAGTTTAGAACATGGAATGCAAAACACAGAATTTAGAATATACAGTGCAGAATACAGAATATAGCATTTAGAATATAGAATGTAGAATACTGAATAGAGAATTTAGAATATAGAATGTAGAACACAGAATATAGAATATAGAATAGAGAATAGAGAACCCAGAATTTAGGACATGGAATGTAGAACACAGAATTTAAAATATAGAATACAGAATACTGAATATAGAATTCAGAAAATAGAATGAAGAACACAGAATTTAGAATATAGAATACGGAATTCAGAATATAGAGTTCACAATATTTAATGAAGATACAGAATATAGAATATGGAAAACAGAATACAGAAACAATAAATTAGAACATTGAATGCAGAGCACAGAATTTAGAATATAGAATACAGAATACTGAATATAGAATTTAGAATATAGAATGTAGAACACAGAATATAAAACATAGTATACGGAATGCACTATATAGTATACAGAAAATAGAATTTAGAACACAGAATATAGAATATGAAAACAAAATACAAAACAAAGAATTTAGAACATGGAATGAAGAACACAGAATTTAGAATATTGAATAAAGATCACTGAATATAGAAATAGAATATAGAATGTAGAACACAGAAATTATAATATAGAATACAAAATACTGAATATACAATTTAGAATATAGAATGCAGAACACAGAATATAGAATAGAGAATAGAGAATATAGAAGCCAGAAATTAGAATGTGGAATGCAGAACACAGAATGTAGAATATAGAATACAGAATACTGAATATAGAATTTAGAACATAGAATGCAGAACACAGAATTTAGAATATAGAATACAGAATACTGAATATACTATTTAGAGCATGGAATTCAGAACACACAATTTAGAATATTGTATTCAGACTACTGAATATAGAATTTAGAATATGGAATTTAGAACACAGTATATAGAAAAAAGAATACAGAAACCAGAATTTTGAACATGGAATGCAGAACACAGAATTTAGAATATATAATACAGAATACTGTATATAGAATTTAGAACACAGAATTTGGAACACAGAATTTAGACTATAGAATACAGAATACTGAATATAGAATTTAGAATATAGATTGTGTAACACAGAATATAGAATATACAATACTTAATGCAGTATATTTAGTTTAAAACATAGAATGAATAACACAAAATATAGATTATAGAATAGAGAATATAGAAGCCAGAACTTAGAACATGGAATGCAGAACACAGAATTTAGAATATAGAATGTAAAATACTGAATATAGAATTAAGAATATAAAATGTAGAATACTGAATATACAATATAGAATACAGAATACTGAATATAGAATTTTGAATAAAGAATGTAGAACACAGAACATAGAATATAGAATAGAGAATATAGAAGCCAGAATTTAGAACATGGAATGCAGAACACAGAATTGAGACTATAGAATACAGCGTACTGAATATAGAATTTAGAATATAGAATGTAGAACACAGTATATAGAATATAGAATACGGAATGCAGAATAAAGAATGTAGAATATCCAATGAAGAACTCTGAAATCGAATAGAGAATAGAGAATATAGAACCCAGAATTTAGAACATGGAAAGCAGAACACAGAATATAGAATATAGAATACAGAATACTGAATATAGAATTTAGAACATAGAATGTGTAACACAGAATATAGATTATAGAATACGGATTTTAGAATATAGAATTCACAATATTGAATGAAGAACACAGAATATAGAATATGGAAAAGAGAATACAGAACCAAGAATTTAGAACATTGAATGCAGAGCACAGAGTTTAGATTATAAAATACATAATACTGAATATATAATTTAGAATATAGAATGTAGAACACAGAATTAAGTATGTAGAATTCGAATGCAGAATATAGAATTCAGAATATAGAATGAAGAACACAGAATATAAAATATTGAAAACAGAATATAGAACTGAGGATTTAGAAAATGTAATGCACAACACATAATATATAATATAGAATACAGAATACTGAATATAGGATTAAGGGTAAAGGATGTAGAACACAGAATTTAAATTATAGAATACAGAATACTGAATATAGAATTTAGAATATAGAATGTAGAACACACAATATAGAGTATAGAATATAGAATATAGAATCCAGAATTTAGAACATGGAATGCAGAACACAGAATTTAGAATATAGAATACAGAATACTGAATATAGAATTTTGAATATAGAATGTAGAACACAGAATATAAAATATGGAAAACAGTATATAGAACCCAGAATTTAGAACATAAAATGCAGAACACAGTATTTATAATATGGAATACATATTCCTTAATATAGAATATAGAATATAGAATGTACAACAAAGAATATAGAATTTAGAATACGAAATGCAGAATATAGATTGTAGAATACAGAATAAATAACACAAAATATAGAAAATAGAATAGAGAATATAGAAGCCAGAATTTAGAACATGGGATTCAGAACACATAAATTAGAATATTGAATAAAGAATACTGAATATACTATTTAGAATTTAGAATGTAGAACACACAATATAGAATACAGAATACAGAATACAGAACACAGGATGAGGAACATGGAATGCAGAACACAGAATTTAGAATATAGAATACAGAATACTGAATATAGAATTTAGAATATAGAATGTAGAACACAGAATATAGAATACGGAATGCAGAAATTAGAATGTACATTATCGAATGAAGAACACAGAATTTAGATTATAGAAAAGAGAATATAGAATCCAGAATATAGATCATGGAAATCAGAACACAGAATTGAAATATAGAATACAGAATACTGAATATAGATTTTAGAATATAGCATGTAGAACACAGAATATAGAATATAGTATACGAAATGCAAAATATAGTATGTGGAATATAGAATGAAGAACACACCATATAGAATATAGAATAAAGTATATAGAACCCAGAATTTAGAAGATGGAATGCAGAACACAGAATTTAGAATATAGAATACAGAGTACTGAATATAGAATTTAGATTATAGAATGTATAACACAGTATATAGAATATAGATTACGGAATGCAGAATAAAGTGTGTAGAATATGGAATGAAGAACTCTTAAATAGAATATAGAATAGAGATTATAGAACCCAGAATTTACAACATGGAAAGCAGAATACAGAATTTAGAATATAGAATACAGAATACTGAATATGGAATTTAGAACATAGAATGCAGAACACAGAATTTAGAATATAGAACACAGAATACTGAATATAGAATTTAGAACTAGGAGTGCAGAACACAGAATTTAGAAATTCGAATACAGAATACTGAATATAGAATTTAGAATATAGAATGTTGAACACAGAATATAGAATATACAGTAGACATTATCGAACCCAGAATTTAAAACATGGAATGCCGAACACAGAATTTAGAATATAGAATAGAGAATACTGAATGTAGAATTTAGAACATATAATGCAGAACACAGAATTTAGAATATAGAATAAAGAATACTGAATACAGAATTTAGCATATAGAATGTAGAACACAGAATATAGAATATAGTATCCAGAATGCTGAATATAGAATTAAGAAATTGGAATGCAGAACACAGATTTTAGAATATAGAATACAGAATACACAATATAGAATTTAGAATATAAAATATAGAACACATAATATAGAATATACAATATGGAATGTAGAATAAATTATGAAGGATATAGAATGAAAATGACACAATATAGAATAGAGTAGAGAATATAGAACTCAGAATTTAGAACATAGACTGCAGAACACAGATTTTAGATTATACATACCGAGTAATGAATATAGAATTTAGAATATAGAATGTAAAACACAGAATATATAATATAGGATACGGAATGCAGAATATAGAATGTGGAATATAGAATGCAGAACACAAAATATAGAATATATAAAAGAGTATATAGAAGCCAGAATTTTGAACATGGAATGCAGAACACAGAATTTAGAATATAGAATACAGAATACTGAATTTAGAATTTTGAATATAGAATGTAGAACACAGAATTCAGAATATAGAATACAGAATACTGAATATAGAATTTAGAATACAGAAAATATAAACAGAATTTAGAATATAGAAAATGAAAGCAGAATATAGAATGTAGAATATAGAGTGAAGAACTCAATGTATTGAATATCTAAAAGAGAATATAGAACCTAGAATTTATTAATGGAATGCATAACACAGAATTTAGAATATAAAATACAGAATACTGAGTATAGTATTTAGAAAATAGAATGCAGAACACAGAATATAGTATATAGAATACAGAATACTGAATATAGGATTTAGAACATGGAATGCAGTACACAGAATTTAGAATATAGAATAAAGTATACTGAATATAGAATTTAGGATATAGAATGTAGAAAACAGAATATAGAACACAGAATAGAGAATATAGAATCCATAATTAAGAACATGGAATGCAGAACACAGAATATAGAATGTAGTATACAGAATACTGAATATAGAATTTAGAACATAGAATGCAGAACACAGAAAGTAATATATAGAATACAGAATACTGAATATAGGATTTAGAACATGGAATGCAGAACACAGAATTTAGAATATAGAATAAAGAAAACAGAATATAGAATTTAGCATATAGAATGTAGAAACATAATATAGAATATAGAATCCAGAATTTAGAACATGATATTCAGAACACTGAATTTGAAAATAGAATACAGAATACTGAATATAGAATTTAGAACATAGAATGCAGAACACAGAATTTAGAATATAGAATACAGAATACTGAATACAGAATTTAGAATATAGAATGTAGAACACAGAATATAGAATATGCAATCCAGAATTTTGAACATGAAATGCCGAACACAGAATTTAGAAAGTAGAATACAAAATACTGTATATAGAATTTAGAACATAGAATGCAGAACACAGAATTTAGAATACAGAATATACAATACTGAAAATAGAATATAGAAAATGGAATGCAGAACACAGAATTTACAGTATAGAAAAAAGAATACTGAATATAGATTAGAATATAGAATTTAGAATACAGAATATAGAATATAGAATACGCAATGCAAAATATATTATGTAGAGTATAGAATTAAGAACACACAATATAGAATAGACAATATAGAACCCAGAATTTAGATTATGGAATGCAGAACACATAATTTAGAGTATAGAATACAGAATGCTGAATATAGAATTTAGAATATAGAATGCAGAACACAAAATATAGAATAGAGAATAGAGAATATAGAAGCCAGAATTTAGAACATGGAATGCAGAACACAGAATTGAGACTATAGAATACAGCGTACTGAATATAGAATTTAGAATATAGAATGTAGAACACAGTATATAGAATATAGAATACGGAATGCAGAATAAAGAATGTAGAATTTAGAATGAAGAACTCTGAAATCGAATATAGAATAGAGAATATAAAACCCAGAATTTAGAACATGGAAAGCAGAACATAGAATTTAGAATATAGAATACAGAATACTGAATATAGAATTTAGAATATAGAATGTATAACACAGAATATAGAATATAGAATACGGATTTTAGAATATAGAATTCACAATATAGAATGAAGAATACAGAATATAGAATATGGAAAAGAGAATACAGAACCAAGAACTAAGAACATTGAATGCAGAGCACAGAGTTTAGATTATAGGATACATAATACTGAATATAGAATTTAGAATATAGAATGTAGAACTCAGAATTAAGTATGTAGAATTCGAATGCAGAATATAGAATTCAGAATATAGAATGAAGAACACAGAATATAAAATATTGAAAACAGAATATAGAAATGAGGATTTAGAACATGGAATGCACAACACATAATTTATAATATAGAATACAGAATACTGAATATAGGATTAAGAGTAAAGGATGTAGAACACAGAATTTAAATTATAGAATACAGAATACTGAATATAGAATTTAGAATATAGAATGTAGAACACAGAATATAGAATATAGAATAGAGAATAGAGAATCCAGAATTTAGAACATGGAATGCAGAACACAGAATTTAGAATATAGAATACAGAATACTGAATATAGAATTTAGAATATAGAATGTAGAACACAGAATATAAAATATGGAAAACAGAATATAGAACCCAGAATTTAGAACATAGAATGCAGAACACAGAATGTATAATATGGAATACATATTCCTTAATATAGAATATAGAATATAGAATGTAGACCACAGAATATAGAATTTAGAGAATGGAATGCAGAACACAGAATTTAGAATATAGAATACAGAATACTGAATATTCAATTTAGAATATAGGATGTAGAACACAGAATTTAGAATATAGTATACAGAATGCTGAATTTAGAATTTAGAATATAGAATGTAGAACCCAGAATAGAGAATAGAGAATAGAGTATATGGAATCCAGAATTTAGAAAATGGAAAGCAAACCCAGAATATAGAATATAGAACACAGAATACTGAATATAGAATTTAGAACAAAGAATGCAGAACAAAGAATTTAGAATATAGAATATAGAATGTTTAATAAAGAACTTAGAGTATAGAATGTAGAACACAGAATAGAGAATAGAGAATAGAGAATATATAACCCAGAATTTAGAACATGGAATGCAGAACACAGAATTTAGAATATAGAATACCGAACACTGACTATAGAATTTAGAATATAGAATGTATAACACAGAATATAGAATATAGAATACTGAATGCAGTACATTTAATATTGAATATAGAATGAATAACACAAAATGTAGAATATAGAATAGAGAATATAGAAGCCAGAATTTAGAACATGGAATGCAGAACACAGAATTTAGAATATACAATGCAGAATACTGAATATAGAATTTAGAATAAAGAATTTACAATAATGAATATAGAATTTAGAATATAGAATATAGAACACGGGATATAGAATATACAATAGGGAATGCAGATTATAGAATACAGAATATAGAATTTAGAAAACAGAATATAGAATATGGAAAACAGAATACAGAACACAGAATATAGAACATGGAAAGAAGAACACAGAGTTTAGAATATTGAATAGAAATTACTAAATATAGAATTTAGAATATAGAATGTAGAACACGTAATATAGAATATACAATTCAGAATGCAGAATATAGAATAAAGAATATTGAATGTAGAAAACAGAATATAGAATATGGAAAAGAGTATACAGAAGCCAGAATTTAGAACATGGAATGCAGAACACAGAATTCAGAATATAGAATACAGAATACTGAATATAGAATTTAGAACATAGAATGCGGAACACAGAATACAGAATATAGAATACAATATACTGAATATATAATTTAGAACATGGAATGCAGAACACAGAATTTCGAATATAGAATACAGTATAATGCATATAGAATTTCGAATATTGATTGTAGAACACAGACTATAGAATATTGAATAGAGAATATAGAGAACTGAATTAAGAACATGGAATGCAGAACAAAGAATTTTGAGTATAGAATACAGAATACTGTTTATAGAATTTAGAAATTAGAATGTAAAACACAGAATATAGAATATAGAATACGGAATACAGAATATAGATTTTAGAATATAGAATGAAGAACACAAAATATAGAAAATACAATAGAGAATATAGAAGCCAGAATTTAGAACATGGGATTCAGAACACATAAATAAGAATATTGAATAAAGAATACTGAATATACTATTTAGAATTTAGAATGTAGAACACACAATATAGAATACAGAATACAGAATACAGAACACAGGATGAAGAACATGGAATGCAGAACACAGAATTTACAATATATAATACCGAATACTGAAAATAGAATTTAGATTAAAGTATGTAGAACACAGTACATAGAATATAGAATAGAGTATATAGAACCCAGAATTTAGAACATGGATGCACAACACAGAATTTAGAATATAGAAAATGAAAGCAGAATATAGAATGTAGAATATAGAGTGAAGAACTCAATGTATTGAATATCTAAAAGAGAATATAGAACCTAGAATTTATTAATGGAATGCATAACACAGAATTTAGAATATAAAATACAGAATACTGAGTATAGTATTTAGAAAATAGAATGCAGAACACAGAATATAGTATATAGAATACAGAATACTGAATATAGGATTTAGAACATGGAATGCAGTACACAGAATTTAGAATATAGAATAAAGTATACTGAATATAGAATTTAGGATATAGAATGTAGAAAACAGAATATAGAACACAGAATAGAGAATATAGAATCCATAATTAAGAACATGGAATGCAGAACACAGAATATAGAATGTAGTATACAGAATACTGAATATAGAATTTAGAACATAGAATGCAGAACACAGAAAGTAATATATAGAATACAGAATACTGAATATAGGATTTAGAACATGGAATGCAGAACACAGAATTTAGAATATAGAATAAAGAAAACAGAATATAGAATTTAGCATATAGAATGTAGAAACATAATATAGAATATAGAATCCAGAATTTAGAACATGATATTCAGAACACTGAATTTGAAAATAGAATACAGAATACTGAATATAGAATTTAGAACATAGAATGCAGAACACAGAATTTAGAATATAGAATACAGAATACTGAATACAGAATTTAGAATATAGAATGTAGAACACAGAATATAGAATATGCAATCCAGAATTTTGAACATGAAATGCCGAACACAGAATTTAGAAAGTAGAATACAAAATACTGTATATAGAATTTAGAACATAGAATGCAGAACACAGAATTTAGAATACAGAATATACAATACTGAAAATAGAATATAGAAAATGGAATGCAGAACACAGAATTTACAGTATAGAAAAAAGAATACTGAATATAGATTAGAATATAGAATTTAGAATACAGAATATAGAATATAGAATACGCAATGCAAAATATATTATGTAGAGTATAGAATTAAGAACACACAATATAGAATAGACAATATAGAACCCAGAATTTAGATTATGGAATGCAGAACACATAATTTAGAATATAGAATACAGAATGCTGAATATAGAATTTAGAATATAGAATGCAGAACACAAAATATAGAATAGAGAATAGAGAATATAGAAGCCAGAATTTAGAACATGGAATGCAGAACACAGAATTGAGACTATAGAATACAGCGTACTGAATATAGAATTTAGAATATAGAATGTAGAACACAGTATATAGAATATAGAATACGGAATGCAGAATAAAGAATGTAGAATTTAGAATGAAGAACTCTGAAATCGAATATAGAATAGAGAATATAAAACCCAGAATTTAGAACATGGAAAGCAGAACATAGAATTTAGAATATACAATGCAGAATACTGAATATAGAATTTAGAATAAAGAATTTACAATAATGAATATAGAATATAGAATATAGAATATAGAACACGGGATATAGAATATACAATAGGGAATGCAGATTATAGAATACAGAATATAGAATTTAGAAAACAGAATATAGAATATGGAAAACAGAATACAGAACACAGAATATAGAACATGGAAAGAAGAACACAGAGTTTAGAATATTGAATAGAAATTACTAAATATAGAATTTAGAATATAGAATGTAGAACACGTAATATAGAATATACAATTCAGAATGCAGAATATAGAATAAAGAATATTGAATGTAGAAAACAGAATATAGAATATGGAAAAGAGTATACAGAAGCCAGAATTTAGAATATGGAATGCAGAACACAGAATTCAGAATATAGAATACAGAATACTGAATATAGAATTTAGAACATAGAATGCGGAACACAGAATACAGAATATAGAATACAATATACTGAATATATAATTTAGAACATGGAATGCAGAACACAGAATTTCGAATATAGAATACAGTATAATGCATATAGAATTTCGAATATTGATTGTAGAACACAGACTATAGAATATTGAATAGAGAATATAGAGAACTGAATTAAGAACATGGAATGCAGAACAAAGAATTTTGAGTATAGAATACAGAATACTGTTTATAGAATTTAGAAATTAGAATGTAAAACACAGAATATAGAATATAGAATACGGAATACAGAATATAGATTTTAGAATATAGAATGAAGAACACAAAATATAGAAAATACAATAGAGAATATAGAAGCCAGAATTTAGAACATGGGATTCAGAACACATAAATAAGAATATTGAATAAAGAATACTGAATATACTATTTAGAATTTAGAATGTAGAACACACAATATAGAATACAGAATACAGAATACAGAACACAGGATGAAGAACATGGAATGCAGAACACAGAATTTACAATATATAATACCGAATACTGAAAATAGAATTTAGATTAAAGTATGTAGAACACAGTACATAGAATATAGAATAGAGTATATAGAACCCAGAATTTAGAACATGGATGCACAACACAGAATTTAGAATATAGAATACAGAATTTTAACATAGTAAATAGAAACCGAATGTAGAACACAGAATTTAGAATATAGAATACAGAACACTGAATATAGAATTTAGTATATAGAATGTAGAACACATAACATAGAATATAGAATAGAGAATATAGAACCCAGTATTAAGAACATGGAATGCAGAACAAAGAATTTAGAATATAGAATACAGAATACTGAATATACAATTTAGAATAAAGAATGTAGAACACAGAAAATAGAATATAGAGTACGGAATGCAGAATATAGCATGTAGAACACAGAATTTAGAATATAGTATACAGAATACTGAACGGAATGCAGAAAATAGAATTTAAACTATAGAATGAATATCACAGAATATAGAATATAATATAGAGTATATAGAAGCCAAAATTTACAACATCAAATGCAGAAGACAGAATTTAGAATATAGAATACAGAATACTGCATATAAAATTTAGAATATAGAACGTAGAACACACAATATAGAATATAGAATAGAGAATATAGAACCCATAATTTAGAACAAGGAATGCAGTACATACAATTTAGAATATAGAATGTAGAACACAGAATTTAGAATATAGAATACGGAATGCAGAAAATAGGATTTACAATATAGAAAAAGAACACAGTACATAGAATAGAGAATAGTGAATAGAGAACCCAGAATTTCGAAAATTAAATGCAGAACAAAGAATTTAGAATATAGAATACAGAATACTTTATATAGGATATAGAGCATGGAATGCAGAACACAGAATTTAGAATATAGTATTCAGAATACTGAATAAAGAATTTAGAATATAGAATTTACAACACAGTATATAGAGTATAGAAAAAAGAATATAGAATCCAGAATTTAGAAAATGGAATGCAGAACACAGAATATAGAATATATAATACAGAATACTGAATATACAATTTAGAATATAGAATGAATAACACACAATATAGAATATAGAAAACGGAATACAGAATATAGAATATAGAATATAGAATGAATAACACAGAATATAGAATATAGAAAACAAAATTAAGAATTTAGAATACAGAATATAGAATGTAGGAAACAGAATATAGAATGTAAAATCAGAATATATTAAATGGAAAAGAGAATGCAGAATTTAGAATACAGAATATAGAATGTACAAATCAGAATACAGAATATGGAAAACAGAATACAAAAGACAGAATTAAGAACATGGAATGCAGAACATAGAATTTAGAATATAGAATACAGAATACTGAATATAGAATTTAGAACATAGAATGCGTAACACAGAATTTACAATATAGAATACAATATACTGAATATATTATTTAGAACATGGAATGCAAAACACAGAATTTAGAATATAGAATACAGATAATGAATATACTATTTCGAATATAGATTGTAGAACACAGATTATACAATATATAATTGAGAATATAGAACACTGAATTTAGATCATGGAATGTAGAACACAGAATTTAGAGTATAGAATACAGAATAGTGTATATTGAATTTAGAACATAGAATGTAGCACACAGAATATAGAATATAGAATACGGAATACTGAGTATACAATCTAGAATATACAATGTAGATCACAGAATTTAGAATATAGTATAAGGAATGCTTAATATAGAATACAGAATAAAGAATGTAGAACACAGAATATACAATATGGGAAACAGAATACAGAACCCAGAATTTAGAACATGGATTGCAGAACACAGAATTTAGAGTATAGAATACAGAATACTGAATATAGAATTTAGAATAGAGAATCTAGAAAACAGAAAATACAATAGAGAATAGAGAATATAGAAGCCAGAGTTTAGAACAAGGAATGCAGAACACAGAATTTAGAATATAGGATACAGAATACTGAATAGAGAATTTAGAATATAGAATGTAAAACACAGAATTTAGAATAAAGATTTACGAATGCAGAAAATAGAATTTAGAATATAGAATGAAGAACACAGAATATAGAATATTGAATAGAGAATATAGAACCCAGATTTTAGAACATGGAAAGCAAAACACAGAATTTAGAATAGAGAATACTGAACACTGAATATAGAATTTAGAATATTGATTGTAGAAAACAGCATATAGAATTTAGAATATGGAATACTAAATAAAGAATTTAGAATATAGAATGTAGAACACAGAATAAAGAATATAGAATACAAAATACTGAATATTGAATTTAGAATATAGAAAGTAAAAATCAGAATATAGAATATAGAATAGAGAATATATAACACAGAATTTAAAACATGAAATGCAGAACACATAATGTAGAATATAGTATACAGAATACTGAATATAGAATTTAGAACATGGAATGCAGAACACAGAATTTCAAATACAGAATAGAGAATGCTGAATACAGAATTTAGAATATAGAATGTAGAACACAGAATATACAATATAGAATACTGAATGCAGTATATTTAATGTCGAATATTGAAAGTATAACACAAAATTTAGAATATAGAATAGAGAATATAGAAGCCAGAGTTTAGAACATGGAATGCAAAACACAGAATTTAGAATATACAGTGCAGAATACAGAATATAGCATTTAGAATATAGAATGTAGAATACTGAATAGAGAATTTAGAATATAGAATGTAGAACACAGAATATAGAATATAGAATAGAGAATAGAGAACCCAGAATTTAGGACATGGAATGTAGAACACAGAATTTAAAATATAGAATACAGAATACTGAATATAGAATTCAGAAAATAGAATGAAGAACACAGAATTTAGAATATAGAATACGGAATTCAGAATATAGAGTTCACAATATTTAATGAAGATACAGAATATAGAATATGGAAAACAGAATACAGAAACAATAAATTAGAACATTGAATGCAGAGCACAGAATTTAGAATATAGAATACAGAATACTGAATATAGAATTTAGAATATAGAATGTAGAACACAGAATATAAAACATAGTATACGGAATGCACTATATAGTATACAGAAAATAGAATTTAGAACACAGAATATAGAATATGAAAACAAAATACAAAACAAAGAATTTAGAACATGGAATGAAGAACACAGAATTTAGAATATTGAATAAAGATCACTGAATATAGAAATAGAATATAGAATGTAGAACACAGAAATTATAATATAGAATACAAAATACTGAATATACAATTTAGAATATAGAATGCAGAACACAGAATATAGAATAGAGAATAGAGAATATAGAAGCCAGAAATTAGAATGTGGAATGCAGAACACAGAATGTAGAATATAGAATACAGAATACTGAATATAGAATTTAGAACATAGAATGCAGAACACAGAATTTAGAATATAGAATACAGAATACTGAATATACTATTTAGAGCATGGAATTCAGAACACACAATTTAGAATATTGTATTCAGACTACTGAATATAGAATTTAGAATATGGAATTTAGAACACAGTATATAGAAAAAAGAATACAGAAACCAGAATTTTGAACATGGAATGCAGAACACAGAATTTAGAATATATAATACAGAATACTGTATATAGAATTTAGAACACAGAATTTGGAACACAGAATTTAGACTATAGAATACAGAATACTGAATATAGAATTTAGAATATAGATTGTGTAACACAGAATATAGAATATACAATACTTAATGCAGTATATTTAGTTTAAAACATAGAATGAATAACACAAAATATAGATTATAGAATAGAGAATATAGAAGCCAGAACTTAGAACATGGAATGCAGAACACAGAATTTAGAATATAGAATGTAAAATACTGAATATAGAATTAAGAATATAAAATGTAGAATACTGAATATACAATATAGAATACAGAATACTGAATATAGAATTTTGAATAAAGAATGTAGAACACAGAACATAGAATATAGAATAGAGAATATAGAAGCCAGAATTTAGAACATGGAATGCAGAACACAGAATTGAGACTATAGAATACAGCGTACTGAATATAGAATTTAGAATATAGAATGTAGAACACAGTATATAGAATATAGAATACGGAATGCAGAATAAAGAATGTAGAATATCCAATGAAGAACTCTGAAATCGAATAGAGAATAGAGAATATAGAACCCAGAATTTAGAACATGGAAAGCAGAACACAGAATATAGAATATAGAATACAGAATACTGAATATAGAATTTAGAACATAGAATGTGTAACACAGAATATAGATTATAGAATACGGATTTTAGAATATAGAATTCACAATATTGAATGAAGAACACAGAATATAGAATATGGAAAAGAGAATACAGAACCAAGAATTTAGAACATTGAATGCAGAGCACAGAGTTTAGATTATAAAATACATAATACTGAATATATAATTTAGAATATAGAATGTAGAACACAGAATTAAGTATGTAGAATTCGAATGCAGAATATAGAATTCAGAATATAGAATGAAGAACACAGAATATAAAATATTGAAAACAGAATATAGAACTGAGGATTTAGAAAATGTAATGCACAACACATAATATATAATATAGAATACAGAATACTGAATATAGGATTAAGGGTAAAGGATGTAGAACACAGAATTTAAATTATAGAATACAGAATACTGAATATAGAATTTAGAATATAGAATGTAGAACACACAATATAGAGTATAGAATATAGAATATAGAATCCAGAATTTAGAACATGGAATGCAGAACACAGAATTTAGAATATAGAATACAGAATACTGAATATAGAATTTTGAATATAGAATGTAGAACACAGAATATAAAATATGGAAAACAGTATATAGAACCCAGAATTTAGAACATAAAATGCAGAACACAGTATTTATAATATGGAATACATATTCCTTAATATAGAATATAGAATATAGAATGTACAACAAAGAATATAGAATTTAGAATACGAAATGCAGAATATAGATTGTAGAATACAGAATAAATAACACAAAATATAGAAAATAGAATAGAGAATATAGAAGCCAGAATTTAGAACATGGGATTCAGAACACATAAATTAGAATATTGAATAAAGAATACTGAATATACTATTTAGAATTTAGAATGTAGAACACACAATATAGAATACAGAATACAGAATACAGAACACAGGATGAGGAACATGGAATGCAGAACACAGAATTTAGAATATAGAATACAGAATACTGAATATAGAATTTAGAATATAGAATGTAGAACACAGAATATAGAATACGGAATGCAGAAATTAGAATGTACATTATCGAATGAAGAACACAGAATTTAGATTATAGAAAAGAGAATATAGAATCCAGAATATAGATCATGGAAATCAGAACACAGAATTGAAATATAGAATACAGAATACTGAATATAGATTTTAGAATATAGCATGTAGAACACAGAATATAGAATATAGTATACGAAATGCAAAATATAGTATGTGGAATATAGAATGAAGAACACACCATATAGAATATAGAATAAAGTATATAGAACCCAGAATTTAGAAGATGGAATGCAGAACACAGAATTTAGAATATAGAATACAGAGTACTGAATATAGAATTTAGATTATAGAATGTATAACACAGTATATAGAATATAGATTACGGAATGCAGAATAAAGTGTGTAGAATATGGAATGAAGAACTCTTAAATAGAATATAGAATAGAGATTATAGAACCCAGAATTTACAACATGGAAAGCAGAATACAGAATTTAGAATATAGAATACAGAATACTGAATATGGAATTTAGAACATAGAATGCAGAACACAGAATTTAGAATATAGAATAAAGAATACTGAATACAGAATTTAGCATATAGAATGTAGAACACAGAATATAGAATATAGTATCCAGAATGCTGAATATAGAATTAAGAAATTGGAATGCAGAACACAGATTTTAGAATATAGAATACAGAATACACAATATAGAATTTAGAATATAAAATATAGAACACATAATATAGAATATACAATATGGAATGTAGAATAAATTATGAAGGATATAGAATGAAAATGACACAATATAGAATAGAGTAGAGAATATAGAACTCAGAATTTAGAACATAGACTGCAGAACACAGATTTTAGATTATACATACCGAGTAATGAATATAGAATTTAGAATATAGAATGTAAAACACAGAATATATAATATAGGATACGGAATGCAGAATATAGAATGTGGAATATAGAATGCAGAACACAAAATATAGAATATATAAAAGAGTATATAGAAGCCAGAATTTTGAACATGGAATGCAGAACACAGAATTTAGAATATAGAATACAGAATACTGAATTTAGAATTTTGAATATAGAATGTAGAACACAGAATTCAGAATATAGAATACAGAATACTGAATATAGAATTTAGAATACAGAAAATATAAACAGAATTTAGAATATAGAAAATGAAAGCAGAATATAGAATGTAGAATATAGAGTGAAGAACTCAATGTATTGAATATCTAAAAGAGAATATAGAACCTAGAATTTATTAATGGAATGCATAACACAGAATTTAGAATATAAAATACAGAATACTGAGTATAGTATTTAGAAAATAGAATGCAGAACACAGAATATAGTATATAGAATACAGAATACTGAATATAGGATTTAGAACATGGAATGCAGTACACAGAATTTAGAATATAGAATAAAGTATACTGAATATAGAATTTAGGATATAGAATGTAGAAAACAGAATATAGAACACAGAATAGAGAATATAGAATCCATAATTAAGAACATGGAATGCAGAACACAGAATATAGAATGTAGTATACAGAATACTGAATATAGAATTTAGAACATAGAATGCAGAACACAGAAAGTAATATATAGAATACAGAATACTGAATATAGGATTTAGAACATGGAATGCAGAACACAGAATTTAGAATATAGAATAAAGAAAACAGAATATAGAATTTAGCATATAGAATGTAGAAACATAATATAGAATATAGAATCCAGAATTTAGAACATGATATTCAGAACACTGAATTTGAAAATAGAATACAGAATACTGAATATAGAATTTAGAACATAGAATGCAGAACACAGAATTTAGAATATAGAATACAGAATACTGAATACAGAATTTAGAATATAGAATGTAGAACACAGAATATAGAATATGCAATCCAGAATTTTGAACATGAAATGCCGAACACAGAATTTAGAAAGTAGAATACAAAATACTGTATATAGAATTTAGAACATAGAATGCAGAACACAGAATTTAGAATACAGAATATACAATACTGAAAATAGAATATAGAAAATGGAATGCAGAACACAGAATTTACAGTATAGAAAAAAGAATACTGAATATAGATTAGAATATAGAATTTAGAATACAGAATATAGAATATAGAATACGCAATGCAAAATATATTATGTAGAGTATAGAATTAAGAACACACAATATAGAATAGACAATATAGAACCCAGAATTTAGATTATGGAATGCAGAACACATAATTTAGAATATAGAATACAGAATGCTGAATATAGAATTTAGAATATAGAATGCAGAACACAAAATATAGAATAGAGAATAGAGAATATAGAAGCCAGAATTTAGAACATGGAATGCAGAACACAGAATTGAGACTATAGAATACAGCGTACTGAATATAGAATTTAGAATATAGAATGTAGAACACAGTATATAGAATATAGAATACGGAATGCAGAATAAAGAATGTAGAATTTAGAATGAAGAACTCCGAAATCGAATATAGAATAGAGAATATAAAACCCAGAATTTAGAACATGGAAAGCAGAACATAGAATTTAGAATATAGAATACAGAATACTGAATATAGAATTTAGAATATAGAATGTATAACACAGAATATAGAATATAGAATACGGATTTTAGAATATAGAATTCACAATATAGAATGAAGAATACAGAATATAGAATATGGAAAAGAGAATACAGAACCAAGAACTAAGAACATTGAATGCAGAGCACAGAGTTTAGATTATAGGATACATAATACTGAATATAGAATTTAGAATATAGAATGTAGAACTCAGAATTAAGTATGTAGAATTCGAATGCAGAATATAGAATTCAGAATATAGAATGAAGAACACAGAATATAAAATATTGAAAACAGAATATAGAAATGAGGATTTAGAACATGGAATGCACAACACATAATTTATAATATAGAATACAGAATACTGAATATAGGATTAAGAGTAAAGGATGTAGAACACAGAATTTAAATTATAGAATACAGAATACTGAATATAGAATTTAGAATATAGAATGTAGAACACAGAATATAGAATATAGAATAGAGAATAGAGAATCCAGAATTTAGAACATGGAATGCAGAACACAGAATTTAGAATATAGAATACAGAATACTGAATATAGAATTTAGAATATAGAATGTAGAACACAGAATATAAAATATGGAAAACAGAATATAGAACCCAGAATTTAGAACATAGAATGCAGAACACAGAATGTATAATATGGAATACATATTCCTTAATATAGAATATAGAATATAGAATGTAGACCACAGAATATAGAATTTAGAGAATGGAATGCAGAACACAGAATTTAGAATATAGAATACAGAATACTGAATATTCAATTTAGAATATAGGATGTAGAACACAGAATTTAGAATATAGTATACAGAATGCTGAATTTAGAATTTAGAATATAGAATGTAGAACCCAGAATAGAGAATAGAGAATAGAGTATATGGAATCCAGAATTTAGAAAATGGAAAGCAAACCCAGAATATAGAATATAGAACACAGAATACTGAATATAGAATTTAGAACAAAGAATGCAGAACAAAGAATTTAGAATATAGAATATAGAATGTTTAATAAAGAACTTAGAGTATAGAATGTAGAACACAGAATAGAGAATAGAGAATAGAGAATATATAACCCAGAATTTAGAACATGGAATGCAGAACACAGAATTTAGAATATAGAATACCGAACACTGACTATAGAATTTAGAATATAGAATGTATAACACAGAATATAGAATATAGAATACTGAATGCAGTACATTTAATATTGAATATAGAATGAATAACACAAAATGTAGAATATAGAATAGAGAATATAGAAGCCAGAATTTAGAACATGGAATGCAGAACACAGAATTTAGAATATACAATGCAGAATACTGAATATAGAATTTAGAATAAAGAATTTACAATAATGAATATAGAATTTAGAATATAGAATATAGAACACGGGATATAGAATATACAATAGGGAATGCAGATTATAGAATACAGAATATAGAATTTAGAAAACAGAATATAGAATATGGAAAACAGAATACAGAACACAGAATATAGAACATGGAAAGAAGAACACAGAGTTTAGAATATTGAATAGAAATTACTAAATATAGAATTTAGAATATAGAATGTAGAACACGTAATATAGAATATACAATTCAGAATGCAGAATATAGAATAAAGAATATTGAATGTAGAAAACAGAATATAGAATATGGAAAAGAGTATACAGAAGCCAGAATTTAGAACATGGAATGCAGAACACAGAATTCAGAATATAGAATACAGAATACTGAATATAGAATTTAGAACATAGAATGCGGAACACAGAATACAGAATATAGAATACAATATACTGAATATATAATTTAGAACATGGAATGCAGAACACAGAATTTCGAATATAGAATACAGTATAATGCATATAGAATTTCGAATATTGATTGTAGAACACAGACTATAGAATATTGAATAGAGAATATAGAGAACTGAATTAAGAACATGGAATGCAGAACAAAGAATTTTGAGTATAGAATACAGAATACTGTTTATAGAATTTAGAAATTAGAATGTAAAACACAGAATATAGAATATAGAATACGGAATACAGAATATAGATTTTAGAATATAGAATGAAGAACACAAAATATAGAAAATACAATAGAGAATATAGAAGCCAGAATTTAGAACATGGGATTCAGAACACATAAATAAGAATATTGAATAAAGAATACTGAATATACTATTTAGAATTTAGAATGTAGAACACACAATATAGAATACAGAATACAGAATACAGAACACAGGATGAAGAACATGGAATGCAGAACACAGAATTTACAATATATAATACCGAATACTGAAAATAGAATTTAGATTAAAGTATGTAGAACACAGTACATAGAATATAGAATAGAGTATATAGAACCCAGAATTTAGAACATGGATGCACAACACAGAATTTAGAATATAGAAAATGAAAGCAGAATATAGAATGTAGAATATAGAGTGAAGAACTCAATGTATTGAATATCTAAAAGAGAATATAGAACCTAGAATTTATTAATGGAATGCATAACACAGAATTTAGAATATAAAATACAGAATACTGAGTATAGTATTTAGAAAATAGAATGCAGAACACAGAATATAGTATATAGAATACAGAATACTGAATATAGGATTTAGAACATGGAATGCAGTACACAGAATTTAGAATATAGAATAAAGTATACTGAATATAGAATTTAGGATATAGAATGTAGAAAACAGAATATAGAACACAGAATAGAGACTATAGAATCCATAATTAAGAACATGGAATGCAGAACACAGAATATAGAATGTAGTATACAGAATACTGAATATAGAATTTAGAACATAGAATGCAGAACACAGAAAGTAATATATAGAATACAGAATACTGAATATAGGATTTAGAACATGGAATGCAGAACACAGAATTTAGAATATAGAATAAAGAAAACAGAATATAGAATTTAGCATATAGAATGTAGAAACATAATATAGAATATAGAATCCAGAATTTAGAACATGATATTCAGAACACTGAATTTGAAAATAGAATACAGAATACTGAATATAGAATTTAGAACATAGAATGCAGAACACAGAATTTAGAATATAGAATACAGAATACTGAATACAGAATTTAGAATATAGAATGTAGAACACAGAATATAGAATATGCAATCCAGAATTTTGAACATGAAATGCCGAACACAGAATTTAGAAAGTAGAATACAAAATACTGTATATAGAATTTAGAACATAGAATGCAGAACACAGAATTTAGAATACAGAATATACAATACTGAAAATAGAATATAGAAAATGGAATGCAGAACACAGAATTTACAGTATAGAAAAAAGAATACTGAATATAGATTAGAATATAGAATTTAGAATACAGAATATAGAATATAGAATACGCAATGCAAAATATATTATGTAGAGTATAGAATTAAGAACACACAATATAGAATAGACAATATAGAACCCAGAATTTAGATTATGGAATGCAGAACACATAATTTAGAATATAGAATACAGAATGCTGAATATAGAATTTAGAATATAGAATGCAGAACACAAAATATAGAATAGAGAATAGAGAATATAGAAGCCAGAATTTAGAACATGGAATGCAGAACACAGAATTGAGACTATAGAATACAGCGTACTGAATATAGAATTTAGAATATAGAATGTAGAACACAGTATATAGAATATAGAATACGGAATGCAGAATAAAGAATGTAGAATTTAGAATGAAGAACTCTGAAATCGAATATAGAATAGAGAATATAAAACCCAGAATTTAGAACATGGAAAGCAGAACATAGAATTTAGAATATACAATGCAGAATACTGAGTATAGAATTTAGAATAAAGAATTTACAATAATGAATATAGAATATAGAATATAGAATATAGAACACGGGATATAGAATATACAATAGGGAATGCAGATTATAGAATACAGAATATAGAATTTAGAAAACAGAATATAGAATATGGAAAACAGAATACAGAACACAGAATATAGAACATGGAAAGAAGAACACAGAGTTTAGAATATTGAATAGAAATTACTAAATATAGAATTTAGAATATAGAATGTAGAACACGTAATATAGAATATACAATTCAGAATGCAGAATATAGAATAAAGAATATTGAATGTAGAAAACAGAATATAGAATATGGAAAAGAGTATACAGAAGCCAGAATTTAGAATATGGAATGCAGAACACAGAATTCAGAATATAGAATACAGAATACTGAATATAGAATTTAGAACATAGAATGCGGAACACAGAATACAGAATATAGAATACAATATACTGAATATATAATTTAGAACATGGAATGCAGAACACAGAATTTCGAATATAGAATACAGTATAATGCATATAGAATTTCGAATATTGATTGTAGAACACAGACTATAGAATATTGAATAGAGAATATAGAGAACTGAATTAAGAACATGGAATGCAGAACAAAGAATTTTGAGTATAGAATACAGAATACTGTTTATAGAATTTAGAAATTAGAATGTAAAACACAGAATATAGAATATAGAATACGGAATACAGAATATAGATTTTAGAATATAGAATGAAGAACACAAAATATAGAAAATACAATAGAGAATATAGAAGCCAGAATTTAGAACATGGGATTCAGAACACATAAATAAGAATATTGAATAAAGAATACTGAATATACTATTTAGAATTTAGAATGTAGAACACACAATATAGAATACAGAATACAGAATACAGAACACAGGATGAAGAACATGGAATGCAGAACACAGAATTTACAATATATAATACCGAATACTGAAAATAGAATTTAGATTAAAGTATGTAGAACACAGTACATAGAATATAGAATAGAGTATATAGAACCCAGAATTTAGAACATGGATGCACAACACAGAATTTAGAATATAGAATACAGAATTTTAACATAGTAAATAGAAACCGAATGTAGAACACAGAATTTAGAATATAGAATACAGAACACTGAATATAGAATTTAGTATATAGAATGTAGAACACATAACATAGAATATAGAATAGAGAATATAGAACCCAGTATTAAGAACATGGAATGCAGAACAAAGAATTTAGAATATAGAATACAGAATACTGAATATACAATTTAGAATAAAGAATGTAGAACACAGAAAATAGAATATAGAGTACGGAATGCAGAATATAGCATGTAGAACACAGAATTTAGAATATAGTATACAGAATACTGAACGGAATGCAGAAAATAGAATTTAAACTATAGAATGAATATCACAGAATATAGAATATAATATAGAGTATATAGAAGCCAAAATTTACAACATCAAATGCAGAAGACAGAATTTAGAATATAGAATACAGAATACTGCATATAAAATTTAGAATATAGAACGTAGAACACACAATATAGAATATAGAATAGAGAATATAGAACCCATAATTTAGAACAAGGAATGCAGTACATACAATTTAGAATATAGAATGTAGAACACAGAATTTAGAATATAGAATACGGAATGCAGAAAATAGGATTTACAATATAGAAAAAGAACACAGTACATAGAATAGAGAATAGTGAATAGAGAACCCAGAATTTCGAAAATTAAATGCAGAACAAAGAATTTAGAATATAGAATACAGAATAATTTATATAGGATATAGAGCATGGAATGCAGAACACAGAATTTAGAATATAGTATTCAGAATACTGAATAAAGAATTTAGAATATAGAATTTACAACACAGTATATAGAGTATAGAAAAAAGAATATAGAATCCAGAATTTAGAAAATGGAATGCAGAACACAGAATATAGAATATATAATACAGAATACTGAATATACAATTTAGAATATAGAATGAATAACACACAATATAGAATATAGAAAACGGAATACAGAATATAGAATATAGAATATAGAATGAATAACACAGAATATAGAATATAGAAAACAAAATTAAGAATTTAGAATACAGAATATAGAATGTAGGAAACAGAATATAGAATGTAAAATCAGAATATATTAAATGGAAAAGAGAATGCAGAATTTAGAATACAGAATATAGAATGTACAAATCAGAATACAGAATATGGAAAACAGAATACAAAAGACAGAATTAAGAACATGGAATGCAGAACATAGAATTTAGAATATAGAATACAGAATACTGAATATAGAATTTAGAACATAGAATGCGTAACACAGAATTTACAATATAGAATACAATATACTGAATATATTATTTAGAACATGGAATGCAAAACACAGAATTTAGAATATAGAATACAGATAATGAATATACTATTTCGAATATAGATTGTAGAACACAGATTATACAATATATAATTGAGAATATAGAACACTGAATTTAGATCATGGAATGTAGAACACAGAATTTAGAGTATAGAATACAGAATAGTGTATATTGAATTTAGAACATAGAATGTAGCACACAGAATATAGAATATAGAATACGGAATACTGAGTATACAATCTAGAATATACAATGTAGATCACAGAATTTAGAATATAGTATAAGGAATGCTTAATATAGAATACAGAATAAAGAATGTAGAACACAGAATATACAATATGGGAAACAGAATACAGAACCCAGAATTTAGAACATGGATTGCAGAACACAGAATTTAGAGTATAGAATACAGAATACTGAATATAGAATTTAGAATAGAGAATCTAGAAAACAGAAAATACAATAGAGAATAGAGAATATAGAAGCCAGAGTTTAGAACAAGGAATGCAGAACACAGAATTTAGAATATAGGATACAGAATACTGAATAGAGAATTTAGAATATAGAATGTAAAACACAGAATTTAGAATAAAGATTTACGAATGCAGAAAATAGAATTTAGAATATAGAATGAAGAACACAGAATATAGAATATTGAATAGAGAATATAGAACCCAGATTTTAGAACATGGAAAGCAAAACACAGAATTTAGAATAGAGAATACTGAACACTGAATATAGAATTTAGAATATTGATTGTAGAAAACAGCATATAGAATTTAGAATATGGAATACTAAATAAAGAATTTAGAATATAGAATGTAGAACACAGAATAAAGAATATAGAATACAAAATACTGAATATTGAATTTAGAATATAGAAAGTAAAAATCAGAATATAGAATATAGAATAGAGAATATATAACACAGAATTTAAAACATGAAATGCAGAACACATAATGTAGAATATAGTATACAGAATACTGAATATAGAATTTAGAACATGGAATGCAGAACACAGAATTTCAAATACAGAATAGAGAATGCTGAATACAGAATTTAGAATATAGAATGTAGAACACAGAATATACAATATAGAATACTGAATGCAGTATATTTAATGTCGAATATTGAAAGTATAACACAAAATTTAGAATATAGAATAGAGAATATAGAAGCCAGAGTTTAGAACATGGAATGCAAAACACAGAATTTAGAATATACAGTGCAGAATACAGAATATAGCATTTAGAATATAGAATGTAGAATACTGAATAGAGAATTTAGAATATAGAATGTAGAACACAGAATATAGAATATAGAATAGAGAATAGAGAACCCAGAATTTAGGACATGGAATGTAGAACACAGAATTTAAAATATAGAATACAGAATACTGAATATAGAATTCAGAAAATAGAATGAAGAACACAGAATTTAGAATATAGAATACGGAATTCAGAATATAGAGTTCACAATATTTAATGAAGATACAGAATATAGAATATGGAAAACAGAATACAGAAACAATAAATTAGAACATTGAATGCAGAGCACAGAATTTAGAATATAGAATACAGAATACTGAATATAGAATTTAGAATATAGAATGTAGAACACAGAATATAAAACATAGTATACGGAATGCACTATATAGTATACAGAAAATAGAATTTAGAACACAGAATATAGAATATGAAAACAAAATACAAAACAAAGAATTTAGAACATGGAATGAAGAACACAGAATTTAGAATATTGAATAAAGATCACTGAATATAGAAATAGAATATAGAATGTAGAACACAGAAATTATAATATAGAATACAAAATACTGAATATACAATTTAGAATATAGAATGCAGAACACAGAATATAGAATAGAGAATAGAGAATATAGAAGCCAGAAATTAGAATGTGGAATGCAGAACACAGAATGTAGAATATAGAATACAGAATACTGAATATAGAATTTAGAACATAGAATGCAGAACACAGAATTTAGAATATAGAATACAGAATACTGAATATACTATTTAGAGCATGGAATTCAGAACACACAATTTAGAATATTGTATTCAGACTACTGAATATAGAATTTAGAATATGGAATTTAGAACACAGTATATAGAAAAAAGAATACAGAAACCAGAATTTTGAACATGGAATGCAGAACACAGAATTTAGAATATATAATACAGAATACTGTATATAGAATTTAGAACACAGAATTTGGAACACAGAATTTAGACTATAGAATACAGAATACTGAATATAGAATTTAGAATATAGATTGTGTAACACAGAATATAGAATATACAATACTTAATGCAGTATATTTAGTTTAAAACATAGAATGAATAACACAAAATATAGATTATAGAATAGAGAATATAGAAGCCAGAACTTAGAACATGGAATGCAGAACACAGAATTTAGAATATAGAATGTAAAATACTGAATATAGAATTAAGAATATAAAATGTAGAATACTGAATATACAATATAGAATACAGAATACTGAATATAGAATTTTGAATAAAGAATGTAGAACACAGAACATAGAATATAGAATAGAGAATATAGAAGCCAGAATTTAGAACATGGAATGCAGAACACAGAATTGAGACTATAGAATACAGCGTACTGAATATAGAATTTAGAATATAGAATGTAGAACACAGTATATAGAATATAGAATACGGAATGCAGAATAAAGAATGTAGAATATCCAATGAAGAACTCTGAAATCGAATAGAGAATAGAGAATATA